>NC_066880.1:9278229-9441425 GCF_022985175.1 Labeo rohita
AAAATAAAATGCAGTTATACATTTTCTCCCCTATATTGTTTATATTCCTGTAAAAGACCAAGTAATTAATAATTAGTCTTTTCTTACCAGTTCCTAGTCCAGATCTGAGCTTCCAGCCTGATGAGCATCTGGAGGTGTATGTGTCTGCCTCTGAGAATCCACAACACTTTTGGATTCAGATCCTGGGAGTCCGATCTCTACAGCTGGATAAACTGACGGCTGAGATGAGCCGTTTCTACAACGGTGATACCTCACAAGTACGTTTGCTTGACCCCACTTGACCTAGGATGCAAGACCCTGATAAATGAGTGAATTATTTCTTCTATATCACTCTTCTCCTACCTCAGGAGCACAGAGTGGAGACCATTATCGTTGGAGACATAGTGGCTGCTCCATACAGGGACTATGGCACGTGGAATCGTGCGCGAGTATTGGGAATTTTGGGCTCTGGCCTGGTGGATTTGTATTATGTGGACTTCGGGGACAACGGGGAGCTTCCACGGGAACATTTACGAAGCATGAGGTAAATAAGAAAGGGAGAGCGCAAAATCATGCTAAGTGGGCACTTGGTTTTATTGTGTTTTCTCTTCCCTTGCATTTTGGGAGTGGTGTGTATACAGTACTCATTCTGATGGTATATTATTTTGTGGCGTTTAGAAGTGACTTCCTGAGCTTGCCCTTCCAAGCCATTGAGTGCAGCCTAGCAGGAGTTCGTCCTGCAGGTAAAAAGTGGTGCTCAGATGTTGATCAGTGAAATATAAGAGTTATCCACAGAAGAAAAACAATGTTATCTTTCCTTATTTTGTTTTAGGAGAGGTTTGGACTGAGGCGGCCCTGGATGACTTTGAGCGCATGACATACTGTGCTGAATGGAAACCTCTACTGGCCAAACTGCACAGCTATTCTCATTCTGAGATCTCATCCTGGCCTAGCGTTAAACTCTATGACAACAGCCAGGGAAAGGTTAGAAGTCAACATCACTACCTGTTTTAATGAATTTTGCTGTTGTGTTATAAATTCTGATGTTGACAGACACTTCAAAATGGAAAATTCTGTCAGTAATTACTCACCCTCATGTCATTCCAAACCCGTATGACCTTCATTCATCTTCCGAACACAAATTAAGATATTTTTGATGAAAAGTGAAATCTTTCTGAACTTGAATAGACAGCAAAGCAACTGACATGTTCGAGGGCCAGAAAGGTAATAAGGATATTGTTAAAATAGTCCATGTGACATCATTGGTTCAACCTTAATTTTATGAAGCTATGAGAATACTCTTCTCTTCCGTGTCAGTCTTTTTTTTTTAATTCTCTGTGGTCTGTCTTCTCTGTCTCAGGCTTTGGATCTCGGTAAAGAGTTGATTCGTCTCGGTCATGCTGTGAGCTGTGAGGATGAAGGGATTGGACTGAGGGGAGACTGGGATGAGTCCAGATCACTGCAGAAGATGCTAGTAAGATACATATGGATTGTATAATACAGTGTACTGCAGGTGGAAGCACTATTTTAAGCATCTCTGCTTGGATTTTTACAGGATGACATGACTGGAGCAACATCAGAACTCAGTATGTCCTGCATCAGTTTGTCAGGTATGTTTTCTCTGGTTGGTTCCTTATGTGCGGCTTCCTTGTTCATGCAATTTACAATTTTCTTTAAATTCTGAATTGGTACATGCTTGTATTCTGCCACATACGCTACTGTTCAAAACCTTTGGGGTTAGTGTTTTGTTTTTTTAATTAAGCAAGGACTCATTAAATTGCTCAAAAGTGATATACAAAAAGTTTTATATTTCAAACAAATGCTGTACTTTTTATCAAAATTCTGAAAAAAACATTATATAGCTTAATTTTTTTTCCCCAAAAATATTAAGCAGCACAACTGTTGTAAAGATTGATAATACGGGTCGACCAATTATCGACCTAGCTGGTTATCGGTGCCGATATCAAGCTTTTTTTATGGGTATCGGTCCTTTTCAAAACCAGTTTGCCAATAAAATATTTTAAAAGCATTTAAAGGGTTTTTGTTAGAGCCCTTGTTGTTCTTAATTTTGACAGTGATTTCTATTTTTTTTTTTTTTCACCAGACACCCATATCGGTTCAAAATATTGGTTATCAGTCTACTTGATCTGTAATAATCTGTATTTCAAATAAATGCTGTTCTTTTCATCAAAGAACCCTGGAAAAAATCTTTATATATCTTATTTTTCACCAAAAAATATTTAGCAGCACAGCTATTTGAAAGATTGGTAATAGGGGTTGACCAGTTATCAGTCACCTGTCTGATTAACGGTGCCGATATACAGCATTTTTATGGTTATCAGTATCAATCATTTTCAAAACCAATTTGCAGACTAAAATAATTTGAAAGCGTTTAAAGATTTTTTGTTAGAGCCCTTGTTATTTTTAATTCTGACGATCATTTATATTTTTTCACCAGACATATAAATAGGTTCAAAATATTGGTTATGGCCTACTTGATCTGTAATAATCTGTATTTCAAATAATTTTTTTTTTTTTTTTTTGTCAAATAATCTTGAAAAAAGCATTATATAGCTTCATATTTTTTCCCAAACTATTAAGAATCACAGCTATTTAAAAAATTGATATTGATGGCTGATTATCGGTGCCGATACCAAGCATTTTTGGTTAACGGTATCAGTCATTTTCAAAACGAATTTGCTGGTTAAAATTGTTTAAAAGCATTTAAAGAAAGCCATTGTTATTTATAGTTTTGACAAAAATTTTTACTTTTACACCAGACATATATAATGTTTTAAAATATTGGTTATCGGTCTACTTGATCTGTAATAATTGATCGGCATCTGCCCTAAAAAACACATCAGTCGATCTCTAATTTTATAATAATAATAATAATAATAATAATAATAAATGTTTCTTGAGCACCAAATCAGCATATTATAATGATTGTCGCTAAAGACTGGAGTCATGGCTGCTGAAAATTCAGCTTTGCTATAACAAATAAATTTCGTTTCACAATATACTGAAATGGAAAATGATTTCAAATGGTAATATTTCATAATATTACTGTTTTTACTGTATTTTTCAAAATTCACATCAATCCCAAACTTTTGAAAAGTAGTGTATTTCAGTTCAGCAGAGTTTCACCAGTCCTCGCAATGGCGTATTTGAAGGTTCAGATCATCCATGGGTAAGCAAGCAGCTGGAATGGTCTTCATCTCTCACAAGCTCTTTGGAGATGGAGCGAGCCGACGTGGACCAGAGCCTGAGTTTTGGACTCATGTCTTCCTCTACCTTAATCCACTCCACTCCATCTCAGAACCTGAGTGATCTAGTCAGCCAAATACTTGAGTCGTCTTCCTCCGCACTAGAGCCGCCAATCCAGTTGAATAACTTAACACCTGCATCACTAGTACACGAACCATCAGTGCAGGAAATCTCATCTTCGTTTACATCTCCATCCTGTGTGGAGGCTGTGACATCAACGCTGGATTCCTTCACTCTTAGTGATGATGTTTTCCTTGGGAGTCACTGTTACAGCGGGAAGAATAAGATGACATCTTCTGCATCAGAACAGACGGGCTCATCTTATACGGTGGATAGTTTCAGTGAAAATACTGAGAGCAGCAACAGCAGCGACGGCATCAGAGGAGTATGGTATTACCTCACATCCTCTAGGGATTCATCCAAAGCGTCTCTCAGCACCACAATGCCAGAGTCGTCCACTGCATCCTCGTCTTATTTGACAGAATCTTGTGATGAAACCACTGCTTCCTCTGGCTCTGTGATTGCCCTGAGTTCAGACTCATCCAGGAGTGCTGAAGATGCCGAAGTGCCACTCAGACCAGCTAATCCACAACCGAACCCAGAGGTCATCACTCTAAATGACAGTATCATTTGTGAAAGCGACTCAAATAAGACTTTCGAAGAGAATAAGCGTGAGCCCTTTACAGAAGGAAATTTAGATGAACCTAACCCACAGAAAAGTGATGTGAAATGCCACAAGTCAAGCTTGAGTGATGACATGCTACATAATGAAAAAGGAAGTGTAACTGAAGATCTTCAGGAACCAAAGAACATGGATTTTAAAACTGAAACGGCCAACAGTGGTGAAGACAATTCAACAAGAGGTGTAACTTTGTATATACCTGTATATAACTTAAAGACACACTGGAGCACATTGGATCTTTATGGGACTGGTTTTCACTAAAGGGCTTTAATACACCTGCTACACCTTTTTACAATTTCACGTGGGTTTGAGCTTCAATGGTAGAGATGCTCACCTTTTTATTACTGGTGCTCCTTTAAGGTGAAGGGTTTTCAAAAATGCAACTTAAAACATCAAAGTTATTAGTAGTTAGTGAGTAAATTTTTAATATAATATTCCCCAAAATTCTGGAGACTTTTAACTCTAGCTCTTTAACTCTAACTAATTAGAGAAGCTTCACACATTCACAACAACCCAAAAAAACCCTTTACTGTTATTGTATTTTTTTTATTTTTTATTTTTTTCTCCCTCCTCATTTTTTTTCATTATTACTTATTTTAAATTCTTTCATTTTTCTATAATATAATATAATATAATATAATATAATATAATATAGATAGATATAATATTTATATTTAGTTACTTATTAATATTTTAAATTAGTGTTAATCTTTAGATTTAAGTTTTAGTCTTATGTTTTCTTTAATGTTTTTTTAAATATAGTTGTTATAAAAAATGTGTATTATAAAAAGTAGATTGATTATAGATATTTATAATTAAACTTATTAATATTTTAAATTAGTGTTAATCTTTTTATATATTTTTATATATATATAAATTATATATTATAATTCTATATTATAGGTTTTTTTTTTTTTTTTTTTTGCAATTTTTTTTTTTTTTTGCAATTTTTTATTAGTTTTAGTTTTAGCTAACAACAAGCAGCAGAGTTTCTTTAATCTTTCCCCTAGGTTTTGTATTTTTATGTTTATGTGATGGCTAATATTTAGTCTGTTACAGGACAGACAGCCTTAAAATGCCCCCCAAAAAAGTACATTTAGTAGTTAAATATTCTTGTTTTGTGTCCTTTCTGTGATATATATCGGTTTTGGCTTGTTATCTTTATTTTTTTTCTTCCCTTATTCAATTTTCAGAAGTTGCCTCAATTTCTGGAAGTGTGGATGACACTATTGATGAGGAATTCAACTGACAAAAGACCAAAGATATGTATGCCTTGATATTGGTAAGCACACATCAGTATAATCTTACATATTTAGTTTGGATGCTCCTGTATATATATCCCATTTAAGACCAGATGATTGAGTTAATGATGTCACTCTCCCTGTATCCTCCTCTTCTCCCCAGAGACCAGTTGTTATCCTCATTTAGCATTCGGCACATGCTTCCCGTCTCTGAGAAAGAGCCTTACTTGACTACGCCACCTGCTCAGACTGCCTGTATTTACTGCATAAGTTCTGTCATATAAGGAGTGGTTTCCACGGTTTATATCTTGACTAAACATCTCGGGACATCTGGAAGACATTTGATGCTTTATTTTTTTACCGTTTACACTTGTGTTCTCATTGTGTTCATCTCATTTACGTATAAAACGTTACGTTCTTTGCATTTCATTGATCGTCTGAGGAACAGATGAAAGACAGTTGAAGAGCAGAGCTCAGGGAACTCATGATTGAGTTAGTTAGTAACCTCAGTATTGTTGCAGTGTAGCACCAAAGTTCCTATGGTTTGTGTTTATCAGTGATACGATGGATCAGTTTGTTTATGGGTAATTATTTTTTTTTTGTACTGTTTGTACTCTGTTTCTCATTTTCTGTGTCAACAAATATTTATGTTGCAAATTGAGTTTTATTACATTGAATGCTGCGGTACATATATGTATATAATCAAATAAAGTCTATTATTATACCCCTAATTTATTTTAATGGCTTTTTTGAGTGAGCTGAGTAAACAGTCCTTTGTTTTTAGATATTATTCTGTAATATAATGGATGCACACTTAAAAAAAAAAAAAAAAAAAAAAGAAAAGAAAAAGAATTTAGTAATTAAAAGGTTGTTATAAAATATGTAAGATGTTATGTGAAAGTAATTGAAAAAAACCAGCAACTAACAACAAAGGCAGAAAAGATATATAAATGGAAATAGATTATCTAAGATAGTATCTTTTCAGATATGGGACTAAACAATACAATTGTGAGAAGCAGCAAATAATTCAATAAAAAATGTAATGCTTAATCCTTAAATAAGGCTCTCAATTTTATTTATAAGATCACTGATTAAAATTCTATATGTATGACAAATTCAAAATATGTTGCTTTTGAGTAAAATAAAATTTTAATGTTGGCGGGTATAATTAGGCTTATTTTTTATTTTATTTTTTTTGTAAGGCTGTGCATCAATAGATTACTGTATGAATGTATGTAAATGTATAGTTTGTAATTATACCATAACAAATATACAATAACACATTTAAGTGACCATCAAAGACACTTTTTTTCCTTTCTCAATAAACCATCATTAAAAGGATATTAACCCTAACCTTCAGAAAATGTATCCAAATCCAATTTAAAACAATTTGTGTCATTTTATAGCAATAAATATTATATAAATATCAGAATTGAAAATTTCTAAAAGCCTTACTAAAATTAAAAAAATGTTTCTGCCACAATGTGTATGGCTCAAGCATAAAAAAAGAGGGAAATATACTACTTTCTGATAAAAACAACAGGTTTAGAAAATATAAAATTGCACTAATGGCTTATAAAATCGTAGTTTCTTTTATTTATTATATTCATTTTTTTAATATATGTAATGGGAATACAACAGCACACCTCACTGAACTATTCACATAAGACTATCCTCATTTGCTAGCTGGCCACACATCCAGACATTTATCACCCCATCCCTCATTTCATCCTGTCATATTCTATTACCATGAAGTTATGACCGTAGACATATTATATTTAATAGTTACAGTCAATAAATCTGCAATGGCACCACAAAGTCGGTATTTATTTGATCAGTAATTATTCACCCTCACTAAAACATTTCCTATGACCTTATATGGTGTAAAAGGTGCAGAACAGGTGAGCCGTGATTGGCTAATATCCACGTCAATCATTCTAGATCCACGCGCACGCGCACTTGAGCCATGACAATTGTTGATAATCAACTGGAGTTATTTTTTCGTTTAGAGTAAAATAATTTCAAGCCAGGCCCTTTCCCCCAGGGGGGCTCTTGGACCATACCACAACGAACTTAAGATACCGACTTGCATGAAGGGCTAATGGAAAACCCAAGGGATATGGTAAGAAAGAGTTTATTTGAGCCCGCTTCCTTGATTTAGCGCAGTTAGCGGCTAGCAGTGTTAGCCGTCCTCTTTGTTTTGGTTGTCAGAAACAGATCCTGCTCGTCACACAAACTACAAAATTTACCTCATTCAAATCACTCGTAATACTCTTTATGGTATGTAACGACTCATTCAAACCAGCTGTCTCACTAAATGGTGCAAATACTACTGATAGTGTTTGTGTTTTGTGTAGGTGAAATATACCCGCAGGCCTATGTGTGTGTAAATGTTTGTGTTTACGGTTGTTTCAAAACATAGTTAGCAGACAATATTTATGGGAATCATAAACGCGTTAAGCACGTTTTCACGAAACGTTCTGTCTATGTAGAAAACTCACTAGGGGTTAAGGCACAGCATATTTATATATTTGTGTTGTGATATGACCTAAAAATCAGTTAATGCTAGGTTAAGCGGATATAAAATGTATATATTTTAGTAAAATGGCATTTTAGCAGGTGTTATTGAAAATGGCATGCGCTCAGATGAGGAAAGGGTTTGGAATTTCATTCTAAATTCAGGTCACAGTGTGTTGGACAAATCCATTTCTGATTCTCCAGTCTAGTGCTTCAATACTGAAAAATACAAATATGTAGAACCTGAAAATACAGTAGATGCTATTGGAAATATATAAGTTGGTTTTTTTGTTTGTTTGTTTGTTTTTTGCTTTAACTGTCTCCACTCTTGAGGTGTGCTGTGGGGATATTAGGTGCTGATGATATTGACTCGTTTTTACATGATATTTGCTTTTTTGTGACCCGTGGAAACCTTCAATTTTATTTATGTGATTTGCTCTGCTTCCTAATTCCTGGCTCATTAAAGCATTGATGAGCTAATATAAGGATTATGGTTATCACTGACTTTAATCCTAATCTGTACCGTATGTATTATGTCAAAGGTAATCGTTTATTCAAGTATTAGTGGTATAGAAGTGAGCCTTAATCCTTGTCTTTCTTTACTCTTCCATTAATTTGATGTTCGTTTTAATTTCTCCACATTTTCGCACTCTTCTCGCCTTGTCACGCGTAGGCTGAGCACACTCCCCGCTCAGAGCGGAAGAGGAGAGATTCGTTCGGGATGTTTGACGGGTATGACAGCTGCAGTGAAGACAGCAGTAGCAGCTCCAGCTCAGAGGACAGTGAGGATGAAGTCCCCAGCATCCCCGCCAGCCTGCCAATCATCAAAAACAACGGCCAGGTGTACACCTATCCTGATGGAAAAGCAGGAATGGGTTAGTAATTTACACATTTATAAATTGGTAAAATGCAAATTAAACGTCACTGTTTCAGGCAATCATTTTAGCCCTCCAGAACTAGGTCATTACTAAGGTCAATAGTGTGAATATTTGATTGATTGTTGTTTTTTGTTTTTGTTTATGCAGCAACCTGTGAGATGTGTGGTATGGTTGGTGTACGAGATGCTTTCTACTCTAAAACAAAGAGATTTTGCAGTGTATCCTGCTCTAGAAGCTATTCCTCCAATTCTAAAAAGGCCAGTATACTGGCGAGACTTCAGGTAATTACTCATGGACTTAACAAGCACTCCTAATCAGAACAATACCTTTATTGTTGCTCATTGTGTATGTATTCTTCTTGTGTCCTATCAAGGGTAAACCACCTACAAAAAAGGCGAAAGTCTTACAGAAACAGCCATTGATGGCAAAGTTGGCAGCTTACGCACAGTATCAAGCAAATCAACAGAACCAAGCTAAATCAAAATCAGGTAAAAATCGTGTTTAAAGTTATGTAATTGTGACAACAGGTTATTAATCAGTTAGGAATACATTGTCATTTGTTCTTTTGCTCATGTAGTGGTTCCTGTTGAAGGCTTTGACTGGGGCCAGTACATTTGTAGCAATAATCTTGTTGGGGCACCAGTCAGCTGTTTTAAACATGTGAGTATATATGAAGGTTGGCTGAACATGATTTAATATTTTGCCTTTTTTTTTTTTTTTTTTTTTTTTTTATATAAATACTGTAACTTGATCACTCTTCAGGTGCCCATGGGTATGTGCTGGGGTGACATAGCAGAGGGGGTAAGGGTGGAGGTCCTCAATTCTGACACAAACCTCTCCACAAAAGTTTACTGGGTAGCAGGGATTGTCAAACTGGCAGGTAATATTGTAGTTTAATAAATAAATAAAATGCTAAGGTTTTTTGTGTTAAGAATCTTTCAAGTATATGACTGGATTCTTCTGATAATTTCTCAGGTTTTAAAGCTCTTCTGCGCTATGAGGGTTTTGATAACGACTCAAGCAAAGACTTCTGGTGTAATCTGTGTATCCCAGAAATCCACCCTGTTGGATGGTGTGCTTCTAGTGGAAAGCCACTGGTGCCTCCTAAATGTATGTAAAACAGTAAGCCATTCAGAACTACAAAATTAGCTGGTTTCTTTGCTACTAAAGTAGTGTGGAAGTTGCCATTGCTGAATAGAAGTAATTATACATTTTTGAATATATTTTCTTGTTTTCATAGCCATCCACCATAAGTATTCGAACTGGAAAGCGTTTCTTGTGAAACGACTCACTGGAGCCAAAACTCTTCCACCAGATTTTGCCACAAAGGTAAGAAAAACCCTGTATCATCAGCAGTGATCATAAAACTATTCTTTAGTGGAGAGAGACTCTGGAAAAACCAGTAGAGCAAGATCTTCCTGATATGTAGATCACAAAACATTGTGATACAGGTGTCAGACTTTACCACCTTATAATACAGGAAGCAGACATCAATGACCATGTTTACTTGCACGCATTTGTCTGTCACTGAGATGAAATTGACTTTTTGAAAGTAGCACCTAGAATTGCTTTTATTTGTGTATAAAAGTATAATAAAATATGTAATTAATGTTCCATTACAGTTATTCGGAAGATAATTAATAGAGTTCAGCAGGGACACATTCAATTTAAAGTTTAAATGTTTAAATTTAAAGCAAATTTGTAAAGTTATGAATTTATTTTTTATTTTAAATAAATGCTTTTTTATTTGAATTTAAAAATATGTACCCTTTTCTACAAAATATAAAGCTTCTACATAGAAAGTGTGATAATATATTATGATGTTGATAATAATAAAAAAAAGTTTCCTGAGCACCGAATAAGCATATTGGAATGATTTATGAAGTACATTTGACATTGAAGACTAGTGATTCATAGTTTAAAATTGAAACAACATTCCACAATATTACTGTTTTTAATGTAGTATTGATCAAATAAATGAAGCCCTGTTGAGCATAAGAAACTTCGAGAAAACATTAAAAATGTAACAAATCGCAACTTTTGAACAGCAGTGTACAAATCTTCATTTGTGAGTAAAAACTATTTGTTTAAATGTTTAACTGAAGGTTCAGGAGAACATGCAGTACCCGTTTAAGAAGCTGATGCGTGTGGAAGTTGTGGATAAGACCCACCTGTGTCGAACTCGCGTGGCCCTGGTGGAACAGGTGATCGGTGGACGTTTGCGCCTGGTGTATGAGGAGAGCCAGGACGGCACTGATGACTTCTGGTGTCACATGTACAGCCCACTCATCCACTCCATTGGATGGTCACGTAGCATTGGACACCGTTTCAAAAGATCTGGTCAGTGTGGGAGTCTGATTGGCTTTTGATAGATATTTGATTCAGAAAAAATAACATTTTGACCATGTTGTGACTTACGGATCTAATTGTGTCTGCAGAGGTGTCAAAGAAAATGGAGGGCCAGACGGATGCTCCCCCACGGTTGTTTCTTAAGGTATGTTTGTTTTTTTGTTTTTTTTATTCAGCTCTGTGTTTACAGTCACCTTCATGTGCATGTCATCTTTTGAACCCACAGGTTAAGGATGTGGATCAGAGTGGGGAATGGTTTAAAGATGGAATGAAGTTAGAGGCAATAGACCCTCTAAATCTCTCTGCTATATGTGTTGCTACTGTAAGAAAGGTAAAATGCCACATTTGTCTTTTTTTTTTTTTTTTTTTTTTGTTTTCTTAATGTTAAGTTTAAACAACACTACAGTAGTACACATACATAGTAATGTATGAAGTAGTTATTTGTAATTCAGAAAAGTTCATGAAATACAGGAAGTTTGTTTTTTTTTGTTTTTTTTTGCTTAATTGTTTATTGAACTTTTCTAATAATAAAAGGATAAAAATACAGGAGAATAGGAAAAAAAATTCCCCCACACTACCCCGACCCTGAGTTATACAAACAGAACCAAAAAAAGACCCCTGAATACATAATTTTAGTGTATGTAAATTACGTACAAAATAAACTTTGAATCAGAGCTTAGAAACAAACAAAACTTTGCTAATATAAATTATGTTCCTACAGTGTAGTTTTATCTCCATAGAAGGATACGCCGTCTAGCCTATAATGTTAAAAATGCAAAAGTGTTTGCAGAACATCTGGGCAAATTGTGACATATAGAGAAACGTTCAAAAAGTGCAACCAAAGGACAAGGCTCTCTGTTCCTTTGTCACAGAGGAAAAACATTTAAAATTTAATAGCCAAAAAGAAGTTATGGATGGACATAACAAAACATATAAATTAAATCTGCAGGGGTCTAACAACAAAGATCAGCTATTGGATTAACATCATGCCAAAATTTTGGCAACCTCACACTTGTCGAATAAATTTGATGAATAAATTTTAATTGGATAAGACTATGTTGTGCACAGAAGAGGAATGGACATGGGACAAGATCTGGCTCCAGATCTCATCTTCAAACGTGAAGCAAAGGTCCAACACCCACTGTTGCTTAATAAAAGAGAGGGGGTAGAAATAGGAAGAAGTATTTTTAACTTGGAATTGATTATCTTCTTTCAGGTGTTGGCAGACGGGTACCTAATGATTGGGATTGATGGTTCTGAGGCTGCTGATGGGTCAGACTGGTTCTGCTACCACTCAACCTCTCCTTCCATCTTCCCAGTCGGCTTCTGTGAAATCAACAACATTGAGCTCACACCCCCAAGAGGTGCTTTTGCTCTCCCTTTCTGCAGTGTGATCTGATCTGACTGCATCACTGAATGAAATTCAGCCATTTTTACTAATGAATGTGAAACTGTTCCACAGGGTACACCAAACTCCCTTTCAAATGGTTTGACTACCTCAGAGAAATGAGTTCAATTGCAGCCCCTGTGAAGCTCTTTAACAAAGTAAGTTTTCTAACATAGTCTGTGGGGTGGTGGTGGTGTCGTTGTCGTTGTCGTTGTTGTCGTTGTCGTTGTCGTTGTTGTCGTTGTCGTTGTTGTCGTTGTCGTTGTTGTCGTTGTTGTCGTTGTCGTTGTTGTCGTTGTCGTTGTTGTCGTTGTTGTCGTTGTTGTTGTTGTTGTTGTTGTTGTTGTCTATTTGTCAAATTATGCATTGTGTTTTGTCTCCATTTACATGTTGGGATGCATGCATTACATCACACACTCTATTGCTTTCAGGAAGTACCGAATCATGGCTTCCGTATAGGAATGAAGCTGGAGGCAGTGGACCTGATGGAACCGCGTCTGGTGTGTGTCGCCACAGTGACCAGGATCGTCCACAGACTCCTGCGCATTCATTTTGACGGCTGGGAGGATGAGTATGATCAGTGGGTGGACTGCGAGTCTCCAGATCTCTACCCCGTAGGCTGGTGCCAACTCACTGGCTATCAGCTGCAGCCGCCTGCCACACAGAGTAAGTGAACAGTCCAGAACATTCTGATTCTGGAAGGTTGAAATAGTTTCTTAGCAACACTGTTTATTCTTTTAATAGTTTTCTGAACTTTAAAATGGTCTTTTTAGCTCTTTTGGTTATTAATTGAGTGTTACACTGTTGTTTTCTACTTGTCTGACCTTTTACTTTAAACAGTTTGATACTGTAAATTTAGTTTATAGATTTCAATTTACCAGTCAAAAGCTTTTGAACACTAAGATTTTTAATGTTTTTGAAATCTCATCTGCTCACTAAGCCTTTTCTATCCAAATGCAGTAAAATTGTGAAATATTTTTACTATTTAAAACCACTGTTTTCTATTTGAAATTATTTTAAAATGTGATTTATTCCTGTGATAAAAGTAGTTAGGTACACAGGAGCTACACCATTAACTACAAAACTTAATAGGTAGCCAGTGCAGTAACTGTAACATTGGGGTAATATATTCAAATTAAAAAACAGTTATTTTAAATATTAAAAATATTTTAACGTTTTACTGTTTTTGCTGTACTTTGGGTCAAATAAATGCAGGCTTGGTGAGTAGAAGAGACTTATTTAAAAAAAAAAAAAACATTAAAAATGTACTGTTCAAAAACTTTTGACCGATAGTGTATGTAAATGACCTCCATTATTGACTGGGCTTTGTATACCAGCATAGACACATCAGAATGACAGTTACTGAATACTGAGTAAACACTGACATGTAAACTAGGCCATCATATATTTTTAGAGTTTAGTTATGTAATAATTACTATATACTATTACTAAATAATTACTGCATTTCCAAAAGTTCTTGTCTTTTTGACAGATCCAGGCAATCACACATAAAGGATTGCATGAGTCACATGCTTTATGTACCATGCAAAGTGTAAATAAGAATAGGCCAATAATTTTGATTATATCTATAATGCATTATTTAATTTTGATTAGTATAATATGTAATAATAACTGCATTTTTTAATACATATTTTTTTTTCTGTGCATTATTCTTTAATTCAGAGCAAATAAAAATCCTGCTGTCCTTTTTATTGCATTATGTTTTAATAATGGCTGCACAGAATAACAGCTTGTCCTTTTCGTCCTCAGCCACAAGAGAAGCACCGCCAAATGTCTCGAAACAGAAAAAGAAGACTGCACAGTATAAAGGACAAAAGAAAAGTGAGTCCAATCTTTTCAATCTGTCCATCTTCTCTCTCCTCTCACCGAACACTGATTTTGGGTGCAAAATTGGTCCAGGAGTCGTTTCTTCTGGGTTTTCCTCAGCTTTGGGTCTGGTCTGGTTCTGCTTGATAGCCGGTAGCAGTTGTCACGGATCAGTGGGGTCATGGATAATTACAGACAACTGTAGCAATCATTCTCATACCCGGGTGAGAAAGAGTGGCACGCTCCCTCAGGGTGACAGAATCTGAGCAAATGATTGGTAGGGGTCAGATTTGCAGTCATCATGTTGGGTTCCACATTGCCTTTTCTCAGGGCTTCAGTTTCTCAACCCAATCAACCCCTCTGTCATGTAGAAATCAAATTAAGGTTCAGATCTGAGTTGAAATTTGGGCTCAGCCGGAGGATGGCCCGCAGTGTTGTGGAGTGGAGCTCGGTAGCCTGGGTAACCTCAGTAACTTCGGTAACCTCAGTCTGGCTTGGTGTTTAGAGAGGAAGATTCCAGTTGGGAGGAGGCCGATCGGTTTGGGTGGGCCTCTGAGGAGGAGGAGCTTCTCGGGTGATGAAGAGCAGACTCCGCCCCATTACCTGTCCCACTTCTCTGGGTCCGGGCGACCTCCCACCTCAGGTGTAGAGCATGATCGCTCTCTCAACTCAGGTAACTCAATTCTCCATCACTCAGGGAGAGGGCGCAACAGAGCTCATTCCTGTAGAACTTTTCAGGTTGGCCCGTTTGAAGAGTTGCACATCATCAGGTGTCTGAGTAATTTGTGCCACATGCACCATTAACAACAGCTGCATGATAAAAAAGGATAGTTTTGACTCAGAAGAATGGCGTGCGTGGTCAGTTTCACACCTTTTTATTCACTTCCGGTTGGTGTGAATTAATCGCTTTTGGATGTTAAAAGAATAGGTCACCAAAAATACCATCAATTCGGTTACTTGCCCTCATGTTTTTTAAAACCTGTGTGACTTTCTTTGGAATGCAAAAGGAGAATTTTAAAGAATATTTTAGCCGCTTTTCTTTTCATCTAAAACAATAAAATGGTGCTAGTTCTGTAAAGGTCCAAAATGTCAATTTAAAGGCACAGTTCACCAAAAAATTAAAATTCTGTCTTTAACAAAGGCTCTACAGGTTTGGAATGACATGATGGTGAGTAATTAATGGGCGAACTATCCCTTTAAAAGCTCATATGACTTATAAGTCGCATTTGCGGTGGAAAAACTACTTTGCACAACTATGAAAAAATATTTAGGAGCAGCAGTGCAATTGACCCAATCAGGGTTGTGTTTGCGCTTAAGGGGAGCTTCAAAAGTGTCTGTGTTTTTGCAGCGTTGAGTAATGTATCACAGACATATCTCATGAATCCTTTCATAAACAAAGTGTAGAGAGATTGTAAATATGAGATTCGTTGTGCAGTTCAGAGAGGTTTGTTGATTATAATAGAACTTTGTGCAATTGCAATGAACTAAGATGAGTGACAGCTTTTAATGATTTTTAACGGAGTTTGTAAATGTGATATTGATTTAATACAACAGGTCAATTAACAAGAAATAAATATTAAGTGACTTACATTGTCTGACTATAACACTACTGCCTGATTTTGCTCTATTTCGTAATCAAAAATAATTTGAAAAGCCTATTCTCAAATACATTTAAACACAGCTGCGTTTCATGAATAAACATGCGCTTTTAAATTAATCTAGTGAGTCAATGATTCAAATACCCATTCATAAAGACACTTGCTTTATTCCTGAATGAATTAGTTGTTTGAACGAATCAAATGAATGAATGATTCAGTGATTAAAATCAGTTGCCAGCACCTGCGGTCAGTTTTAGTTTCATTTTTAAAGCATCTTTTCAGTTATTTAAATGATTTAATATTTCTAATTTCAAAATATTATTTTATTTTTCTATAATTTGACAAGGGGTGACATACTTTTGCTAAATGTCATTACAAAGGTAAAAATAAAATTCCCCTGTAAGTCACTTTGAGTCTCACAGCATCACCTTGTATTGGGAAGGGTAATTTTTTTTACCAGATTTTTTAGAAGGTGCTCCTGAAATTTTTGACAGTGCTCTTAAATATTTAGGTTAGGAGCACAAGTACTTCCAAAAATAATATATATATATATATATATTTTTCTTCAGCTGTAAGTGGCTCTATTCCAAGTCTTTTAAAGCCATACAGGATGACATAAGGGTGAGTAAATGACACAATTTTCATTTTTGAGTGAACTGTTACAGGTAAGTTTATGAGCCTACTAAAATCCTTAAACCTTATGTATCGCTTCCTGGTTGATGCAGTTCATTATGTGAATGCTACAACATGCTTAAATTTGAAAACATATAAATGAAAAAGGTTGGTTTCTGTGGGTTATTGCAGAAGTTTCTCTCTCTTTTTTTTTTTTTTTTTTTTTTTTTTTTTTTTTAAATGCTTTAAGTGTGTAATATTTCTCCTTTCCACCCACACTTCTTTATTTTTCCACTTACCGTTGCGTTTAGTTTTCATCTTTTACCAGTGTGTTTCATTTTATGGATCAGTGTTCTTGTCTCGTTTTTGTTTTCCAGAGGCCTCGCTGCAGTTGAAAGAAGAGACTCCCGAGATGGACGAGTTCACCTTCTCGCAGGGCATCTCAGACCAGGAGAGCAACGGCTCAGGCAGTTACTACATCAGACAAGAGCCCTGAACAGTACCAGCCATCACAGAGCCTCACCTCACTGCCAACAGCACTGGAAAAAAAAAAAAATCCCACTCGGAGCGATGCACACGAGGCCTGGAAGAAGACACAGTGACTTCCCCTCACACCAGGTCTCTCTCTTTTCATTTTTGGTTCCTTTTCAGGTTTGAAAAAAAGCTTGAAGGACTTCTCAGTCATTGATCCGAGAAAGAAGAGGGGATTTTGTTTGAAATGGAGAATACTGTTTTTGTTTTTGTCCTGATTTTTCTTTTAAAACAAATTGCCCGATGGACTTTTTCTCCTCAGTGTTCATTGTACTTGAAGTTTTCTTCACTTCTTTTCGGTCTTTATTTCCCCTTTTGGTAAGAGAAAAAAAAAAGTTTTTTGGGGGTAAGATTTCAGTACCTTGTGTGTTTCTTGCGCTGTTTCATTTGTTTTGGATGGGTGTGCATTTGGTTAAGAGTAGTAAAAATCTATATTGAGACAGTATATTCATATATGTATGACATTCATATTAAACACACACGTATATAAATATTTAAACGTATAAATATAGTAGTGGATTGAGGGATGGATGGTATTGATATTAAACCTTACTGGTATGAAGAGTAGACTAATGGAAAACACTCACAATTTGCACTACAGGGATAAAAATATATCTTTTGGCCTGTAAATCGATAAAGGTAAAAACCTGCAGCTTTATTGTAGTATGTGATTAGAAAACATAATTATAAAGGTGGGATGTGCTCAAGTCAAAGTGAATATTGTGATATGCAAAAAACAAAAAACAAAAAAAAAAAAAAAGTTGTTATTTGACATTTAACACCAATGGTTTTGATTTCGTTCTCAAGAGCCATTTTTTTTATACGGGCGGTCGAAGTATTTTGTGAGCCGTAGAATAAAACGCAAGCAATCACTGCTACCTGAACACTACCTTCCTGTCATCTTCGATGTCGACTGCACAGCAGAGGATCCTTCTGGTAGACCTTTGTAGTATTGCGAGTTTCTGAACAATACAGCGCCAGCTTGTTCGTTTACCAGCCTCTTTGCTCATGCATCGCATCCCATGCATTTTCCTCAACTCACAGCATTCATTCCAGAAAAGCATTTTTACTACCTCTACGAGAGAAGGTGATTTTGAAAAATCCAGGTTGAGGATTCACGTGGTTCCTCGACCTCGCTTAAGGTTGCAATAGGTAGTTTTCACGCTCCATTTGAAAGGGTATACTCATATTTTATGCAAATGGCAACTATCCACTTGGACACATGGCTTATTTCACTTTAAAGTCTACGCATCATTTTATATTTGTATCATAGCATGCTATCGACAGAGTTCTTGAAATGGAAAGGAAAGTTATGCAATAATAATGTCTGTTGTTTTACGATGTCTTACTCCAAAATCACACAGCTCATAAATATATAGACTTAGATACATTCTATAGACTTAAAACGAAATATTCTTACAATATATTGCAAAACTGTGACAATTTTCTAAGAGCTAGACTTGAGCTTTCCCTGTTCTGGATCGTTCCGAGTGTAAATAACCTTTATAACATCCGATAGGATCAGCCGATATTACATTTGCATAGTGGTTTATCTTAGTAGAAACTATAAGCTCTATTCAATACCAGTAAGGTTGTTGGTGAACTCTCAGGAAACGTATCTCATCGACTTCTGCTTTATTTGAAGGTTCGGCTACGCGCTTCTAAGATCATACCGCCGTTTTGATTGTTTCCCATATTTGAAGCTCCTGACAAATGTGACCAGGTTGTTGTTTTCCTCCTTTCTCTTCTGGTTCATCTTGGCTTGCGTTCATCAAATGCTGAGTACATTTTTGTAAATGGTCAGCCATATGTTAAATTATGGTTCGTTGTATAAAAATCCAATGTATTTTTTTTAACAAGCATTGTTTTTTTTTTTTTTTTTTTTTTTTTTTTTTTCCTCTTTCTGTCTTTCTCTTGTAATTTACTTTTTTTTTTCCTTTATGGGTTTTAGCAGATGTTTGTACTAAATTGGTTTATTTTTTTAGTCATTTTTGGGTTTCTTCAGTAGCTGTTGTGTTGTATGCATGTGTAGTTTTCCAAATGTAAGGCACTGTTGTGTATTTAATTTGTAAACATCGAACTGGGACTTTATGGCTACATTTTTCATCAGCAACCGGATTAATATGGTCATGTTCATTACTTTCAATGTCAGATTTTATTTCTTTCTTCATAAACCCCATCCGTAGCATCAGGATTTAGGTACACACTGGTGATTATCATGCTTGTCAGCTAAATTTAGTTTCTTTTTTCTTCTTCTTCTTACAACAAGACCAAAATCTCAATCATTTGCAATTAAAATGACTGTTGAGGCAAATTTAGCTGCTACCCTCAAATGAATTTAAGCCCTAACGCACAACTTCACCTTTAAGTAAACACACTCTCTTGTCAGCGGAATTGATGCCTTATCCTCTGTTATGTTTTTTCTCTACATAAGTAAAGCTATTGAGTCAAACATAGAGAAGCAGAATACGAAATATAAAGAAACATATGTTGTCCAGTAGAGTGATTATCAGTGCATGCAGCAAATGTGAGAATCTTACGAGGGCCAGTGTTGTTCTGGTCTCGATACTAACACGGGTTTTTGTGACGTTCCCTCTGTCCTCAGTAATCACATCATGGTGCTATATATATATATTTGATAACTCATTCATTAGGTCTATTAAAAGAAGAATTAAGTCTGTAATTATAAGTTGGAGAGCTGGTGATTATAACTTCAGATCTGTATTTTGGATACAAGTAGCCGAAATCATTTGTTTATAACGATGAAAAAAAAAATAAAGAACTAACATTGACCCTCATAGTACATAGAGGTGAGGGTGGTGGGTTTGTAACTTTTTTGATAGAGTCTGTATCTGGTCTTTATTGCTTTATTTCTGATGATAATGATGATGATGATGTGTGCTGTGATATGGGGTTTGATAGCTTATATGTATATAGTTCAACTGTGGGGGGAAGCTTTTGTTGGTTGAATTTTCTGTTAATTTGTTTACAAGCATTTCAAACTGTTTCCGCATGGCTGTGAAAATGTATCTGTTGAATTTGAAAAAAAAGAAATTTTTACACTGAATTAAAAGGATACTAAACGTTTATCTTCTGAGGTTGTTTTCCCTTCTTGATACTTAAAGTTGTTCACTTCTATAATAAATTTCCTGATGATTTACTCACCCCTGTGTCATCGGAGATGTTCATGTCTGTCTTCAGTCGAAAAGAAATTTAAGTTTTTGAGGAAATATTCCAGGATTTTCTGCATAGTGGACTTCAATGGTGGCCAACGGGTTAAAGGTCCAAATTAGTTTGAATGGAGCTTCAAAAGGCTCTACACAATTCCAGCCCAGAAATAAGGGTCTTATCTAGCGATACAATAAAAAATGACAGTTTTAAATTGCTCATCTTGCACAAGCTCGACTTAACGCATTCCGTGGAAGGTCCTGACCCAGTGTTTACAAAGTGAATGTGCAAAGAAGTCAAACGCCCCTTACGAAAAAGGTAAAACAAAGATGTTGGACGATTTTGAAGTTGGAAGAGAAAACGAGATGTTTTTCACCCTACCCTATCATTTTGCATTAGCTTTCCAATGTGGTTATGCAATGTGTAGTTGATTGAGTTAACTGAGCTAGTGCAAAACAAGTTTTTGCAGTTAAAAAGTAGATAAATCTTTATTATTATAATTTTTTTTATTTTTTTTTAATTTTTTTTTAGAAAATGACCAATCATTTCACTAGATACGACCCTTATTCTTTGGCTGGGATTGTGTAGAGCCCTTTAAAACTGCAATTTGGACCTTTAACCCATTGATTCTCATTGAAATCCACTATATGGAGGAAAAAACCTGGAATGTTTTCCTCAAAAACTTTAATTTCGACTGAAGAAAGAAAGACATGAACATCTTGGATGACATGGGGTGAGTAAATTATCAGAACATTTTTATTCAGAAGGTATAATGATTTTTTTAATGTGATAGTTTTTTTTTTCAACAGGATGCCAATACAATATAAGAAATTAAGTAAATAAAGAATGATTTCATTTTTTTCAGGTACACTATTTAACTAGCACTCACGTAAAAATAAAAATAAATAAATACTACAGAAATTGAATAACCAAATGTAACTTTGTGTGATTAAATATGCAATGCTACTAAAATTATTCAGTCAAGAGTAGTGAGTGATTTACATTTTGTTTTATTGTTCGATTAACATCAGCCACACAGACAGCAGCAGGTTTAATAGGCTGCTGGTGGCGTTTTTTTCCCGAGGCTCCTGAATTTTGTAAATTGTTTTCAACGAGAGCGCCGCGTTTTGTTTTGTTTTTTAAATGCGAGCGTCTTTTTCGCGCTGAGCCCTCAGGAGTTTTTTTTTAAGTGGAGGATGGGCGGGAAAAAAATTCCACACGACCAACCGTCACATTCTACAACAGCGACTACAAGAAGCACAACAACGGAACAGAAATCATTTAAAACAAAGGTAAGAGCAAGTGTTTTATATTGTGTCAACATTTTATAATCATAACTAAACTATCTGCGAAATCGGACATCGGATATTCGTAGCAGCCAAACCGTCTCCAATGAAAAAAACGGTTTTGTCAGTTACTCGATTGCGCGGCTTTATTCGGTTGTAAACAACAAACAACAGTACTACTGAATATGCTGTTCTGCTGTTTTATGCCGTCTAAACCACGGGAAAACCGTGTGGAAGTTTCTAAATCATATAGAGAAGGTCTTTGTAAGCAGGAAAGGGCACAATTTTTTGACAAACTAAATTTAATAAGTGGTAAAGATACGTATGAGCAGTATTAGCCTAACCTAACATTTCACTTACCTGACTGGAAATGATAAGAACAAACACGAATGATGTCAAGATTCTTGGAAATCCTAGTTCAGTTAAAACACAAATGCCTTCTTTCCTCTTTTGTCAGTCTGTAATACTCCAAATGGTCCAGCCGATCAGTACAACCCAAAACATGATATTAACTGGCCATTTTCAGCAGCAATAATCAGCAAAATATACAAATTTTGTACAGTGCAGTGGTATTGTTTATGTTTAGTGCTTCTCTATGCAAGTGTATAAACAGTCAAAACAGACTGACAAACTTTTTAAAAAATGTTAATTGTTTTTGGTATAGAACAAAGAGACATTTATTTAAAGCAGGTACATTTCAGTACTTTAATTAAAAATTTACCAACTAAAAGTCATATGGAGTGAAGCGAGCATTTGCTATGGAAATGAAATACTGTGCAAGATTTACAAATAAACTTACGCCACTCATTTTGTGCTTAAACATCCAGTACTCATTATATAAAAAGCAAAGTACATCTGCTAAACAAGCACTTTAAATAAAACCTTTAATGAGAAGATTTATCGGACAACAGTCAAACTCAGTCAATCGCTATCATTTCAGTGGTTAATGGGTCCCAAACCATAAACAGCTCACATTTATAAAATTAAAAGGCTGCAGTTTCTATACTTCATGACATGTTATGAACTGATCATAACCATACACACACACAAAGAAACATCAATGGATTGCTGCTGCTCTAGAAGTTACTTCAAAACTCTATGGTTAAGACTAGTCCTGAAGAAACTTTTCAGACGCGATACAGCTCTCTCAAAGGGCCATCAATACTGCATCAATAAGCAAAGAGAATATACATATATGCTTCAGATATCATTTAAGCTTTCTTCTTTTTTTAAAAAAAATTATATTCTAGACTGTACATTATACAGTAATGTTAAATCATATATTTCATCTTATATGAGTGATATAGAGGTAAATCAAAAGTTGATCAAACATTAAAAATCAACAGATTGAGAAATCACAGAAGTGAAATAACACTGGTTTAAAATATACACGTGAAAGGGTTTCTAATTGTGTGCAAGTGTACTGAAACAGAAAAAAGAGAAAACAAAGGAGCAGAGAGGCATGATGGGACAGACAATTGTAGAGGGGGAGAGGAAGTAAAGAGAAACAGGGGTGAGAGGAAGCAGGGAGGCACAAAAGAGGCTCAGAGGTTGCTAAAGAGCTCGTTTCTTTTGCTCCAGTCCATCTGCGGGGCTCTCTTGTTGGAGCGTTTCTGGTGAGCGCGTTCCTTGGCCTGCTGCAGCGACAGGCTCAGAGATAGTCCTGCGTCATCACTTGAGGCCTTCGCTTTGGGTTTCGCCTGCAAGAGTTTCATCATTAATATTAGCATTCTATGTTCATTCCATATACTCCAGACTGTGTGCATGGACACAAACCTCTGGTGCTGAGGCGCTGGATGGAGATGCAGAAGCGGAGGTGTTGGAGGAGGAGCTGGAGTTTGACAAACTCATGGCTACTTTAGGCTTTTCTTCCTGGGATGCTTTTCCATTCACCTGCAACAAAGCATTGACATTTATATAAAAACAATGTCAAACCAAAAAGGAAAATTCTGCTATTTGTAGGAACCTATGATTTCTGCAGTGCGGAAAACATGGATGGCATTGCAGAATCTAGTCATAAAAATGGAATTTAGTAAATTAGTAGTTAGTACATGTATATTAAAAAAGTTTGATTAAGCTTGAAAAAATCGTGTCAGAAATATATTACTATTGTACAGTAGAATTTAATACTACTACTACTACTAATAATAATAAAATTATGAAAACTTTATTTTATTTCAAGGAATAATCACAATATTTTGCCATGTTTTAATTTAATAGTGCATCCCCCTTGTTTGCCAAAAAAAATATTTAAGTTTCATTTTTACATTTTAAATTAATGTTTTATACCTTCATTTGACCAGAAAACACAGAATTTCTGGAGAAAATAAATCATTTCTATTGTAAAAAACGTAATTAATTGAGTTTTTTTTACTGCATTCAAATACATCGACATAATTAGAATTTGGTACCAATAAAACAATGTGATAAAAATATAAAACATATTTCATAGAACCCTAGCACTGTAATTTTTGTTAAACTTTTAATACATTTATGTTAATTTGGATAATTATTTTAATTAACTTCACATGCTTTTTAAGTAATAAAAATTTATTTAACCATTATAAAGGAGGAAAAATTAAAACAGAAAAAAAAGAATCCAGAAAAATACAATTGAAAAAATCAGAATTTGGAATGAATAAATAAATAAATAAAAGGAAAAAGAAATGGAATTTGGAAAAAAATCAAATGGATTTCATATTTCATAAAGCCATAAAAATTTAATTTTTGTTAAACTTTTAATACATTTATGTTAAACTGGATGAATAATGATTTTAATTACCTACGCGCTTTTTGAGTAAAACTTAATTTAACCATTATAAAGGAGAGAAAAAAACAATGGAATCTAGAAAAATAAAATAGAACAAACTGAATTTGAATAAATAAATAAATAAAATGGAATTTGGGAAAAATAAAATGGATTTTATATTTCATAAAGCCCTAAAAATGTGTTTTTGTTAAACTTTGAATACATTTATGTTAAATTGGATGAATAATGATTTTAATTACCTACACGCTTTTTGAGTACAACTTAATTTAACCATTATAGAGGAGAGAAAAAAAAACAATGGAATCTAGAAAAATAAAATAGAAAAAACTGAATTTGAAAAAAATAAAATAAAATAAAATAAATAAATAAAATGGAATTTGGGGACAAAATAAAATGGATTTCATATTTCATAGAGCCCTAAAAATGTATTTTTGTTAAACTTTAAATAAATTTGTTAAATTGGATAAATAATGAATTTAATTAAATAAACATGCTTTTTGAGTAATAAAACTTAATTTAACCATTATAAAGGAGGTAAAATTAAAACACAAAATAAAAATAATTCAGAAAAATAGAATGGATTTCATATTTCATATTGCCCTAAAAATGTAAATTTATGTTAATTTGGATAAATAATAATTTTAATTACCTACACATGCTTTTTGAGTAATAAATCTCAATTTAACCTTTACAAAGGAGGAACAATTAAAACAGAAGAAAAAAACTGATTTAAAAAAAATAATAATAATTAAAAAAAATGTTTGGGAAAAAATTTAATAGATTTGATGGAGCCCTACATTTACTCACACTGTCATTCCAAACCTGTCTGCATTTCTTTCTTCTGTCAAACACAAAAGTAAATATTTTGAAGAATGTTGATAACCAGTCCATTCAATGCAAGTCAATAAAAAAAAAACTGTTTATCAACCAACATTCTTCAAAACAACTTTTATCTCCCCCAGAACAAAGTTAATTTGGAACTAAATGATGGTGAATAAATGACAAAATTGGGTGGACTTTCCCTTTAAGTGCAGTACCAAAAATAACCCCCTAGATGGACCCTGAGCTTTCAGTTCAAAGTTTGACTAAAGGCACACTTGAGGTCTTGGCCAAGTGCACGTGACAGGAAGTACACACACAAGACTGTCCCAGGTCTGATAAATGCCAAAGCTAAATCCACACTATCTCTGATAGTGCTTTGGAGCGTTATTTGAGGCCAAGTGTATCCCACTACACATGCAGGTACTTGTGTGACCTGAAATCTTGATACTGAGGAAAATTTTACAGCGCAAGCTGTAATAACTTCATTAATTAACTTGCATTTTTACAGCACTGTTTTGTAAGTGTATCCCATCAGGTAATAAAATGCTCCCCATGCACTTGTGGTCTTCATGCCCACTTGAACACTTGAGGTAAATACAAAAAATACATCATGTACAGTAAGTAGACAAGTGGTCAAGGTAAATACAACAAGGGCGGGTATTGGAACAAGCCCTGTGTTTAAAAGAAACTACTTATTACATCTTTAGGTGGAGACTATTGAGTTTTTTCCTCTCATTTTGAACAAATTGCAATAATTAGTAAGGCACTCTGCCATGAACTGAAACAAAGTTTTACAGAATACAACATCCTCAATCCAAAATATAATAAAAACAGTAATATTGTGAAATATTAATACAATTTAAAATGTTATTTATTCCCATGATGAAAAATATAAATAAAATTTAATGATGTCCCCATACGGTTTACAGCTGCAATTCCAGAACAACTGATATAAAACACATGATCCACAAATAAACCTACCAGGTTTAGAGTTTGATAAGGCTACAGATTCTTGTGTTGTGTTTAGAAAAAGAGCAAAAACTCTCTCGCACAGCCGTGAGATGTTTTATCTGCTAGCAGATACCTGGACATGCGTTAAGTCTGAGGAAGCACGATTATCTGCTTCAGGTTATCATTCTCTCACAGTTAGTCTAATCTAGCAGTAGGAAATCTGACAGAGAACAGCTGCTGGAGAGGAACAAGGACAATGCATTAAAAGTGGCCTGAAATCTGGTTATCAGACTCCACAGATTTACCCTCGTCCTAATGCTGCCTGTCTAATCCCATCACTGATGCTCAGACACTACTACACTTTATCAGCCGATCAAATGTGATCGTGTAAATTTAGCACATCACACGCCCGCAAATGTAATGGGTCACATGCATGTTTGCTCGACATGAAGGCCACATACACACTGCAAGTTTCATGAGTGACAATCGCATTTAAATGTGGCAGTGAGTTCCCTAAATTATCATTCCATGTGTGTGTACGAAAGAACAGTCACTCCTGGATTTGCAACCATAGAAACATTTTGGTGTTTTGCAGGAGTGAATAAGAATTGAGTCATTTGGTATCGATTTTAACTTAACTACCACTGATAGACATGCTGTGTTTTGTTTATGCTCGGAAAGCTGCTTTTGAGAGCGCTGTCTTGCAGTGTTGCCATGTCCTCATGTTTACAAGTGCTTTTAACATGTTGTTTGGTCTTAGCTCAAAAAGCTAGGCACTTTGTGAAGTGGTCTGTAGTCTGTTGTGGATATGAGATTTTGAGATTTTTGTGGTGTTTTGAAATATAAAACGTTTTGGTGTTTTTAGTGCTTGTCCTTGTTTGTTGTTTTTTTTTCTATGAAGATCTGGCAACATTGACACTTTACCGCAGGGCTTTGAGATGCAAGAAAATCACAGTGAAAGAAGTCTTAATCTTAGCACATTTTGACACAGGGCTAGTTGCGCTCACAAGCCCTGCGGTAAAGTGTCAATGTTGCCAGATGTTGCCCTGTGTCAAAATGTGCTAAGATTAAGACTTCTTTCACTGTGATTTTCTTGCATCTCAAAGCCCTGCGGTAAAGTGTCTTGCATCTCACAGACGAAGACACATTTCTGATGCGTTTTTAAATACGTGATGTCTTTAACAAGTCGGTCAGTTCCTGGGTAGAATTTCTGTAAATGCGGTTGTCACTACCCGTATTTTAGTGAATTATGTGTGTACAGAAAGCGATTAAGGAGTACAAGCTGTCTTAAAGTGCTGCCATGTGCTCATATTTAGAAGCACTTTTAGGCATGTTGTTTGGTCTTAGCTCATAAAGATAGGCTCTTTATGAAGTCAATAAAGTGGTCTGTTGCGGACATGATATATATGTTTTTTGGTGTTTTAAAACATAAAGCATTTGAGTGTTTTAGTGCTTTTTTGTGCTCGTTCTTGTTTGTTGATTTATTTCTATGAAGATCTGGCAACACTGACACTTTACCGCAGAGCTTGTGAGCGCAAACAGCCCCGTGTCAAAATGTGCTAAGATTAAGACTTATTTCACTATATTTTCTTGCATCTCACATACAGACGAAGACACATTTCTGATGCACATTTCTACTTGTATTTTTCAGGAGTTAATATGGTTGTCGAATGCGATTGTCACTCCCGTATTTTAGTGAATAATGGCCACGTACACACTGCAAATTTCTGGAGTGACAACCGCATTTAAATGCACGAGTGAGTCCCCTAAATTATCATTCCATGTGTGTACACAACAGCAGTCACTCCTGCATTTGTAACCATAGCAACATTTTGGCGTTTGTGGGAGTAAATAAGAATTTAGCCATTTGGTATCTGCCATTTTTTGGCTAAAGACTCTTTTTATCTGTTGATTCTAACGAAACTACCGCTGATAGACGTGCTGTGTTTTGTTTATGCTCGGGAAGCTGGTTTAGGGAGCGCTTTTACCGCAGAGCTTGTGAGCGCAAATAGCCACGTGTCAAAATGACACATAAGACTTATTTCACTGTTATTTACTGTTATTGTCACATACAGACGAAGACACAGTTGTGCGTTTAAATACGTCATTAACAACTATTTGTTCAGTTCGGGTCCGTACACAATGCGTACAATTTCTGTAAATGCGGTTGTCACTACCTGTATTTTTCGGGAGTTAATATGGTTGTCGAATGCGATTGTCACTCCCGTATTTTAGTGAATTATGTGCGTATAGTAAGGAGTAAAAGATGAGCTGACGACTGAAATTAGCTCCAGTGTGTACGTGGCCGAAGATAAATGCTCCACTTAAATCTGAAAGCATTTCATTTTGAAACAATGAGCAACATAGACATTACTCACCTGTTCTACTGCCTCATGGCTCGAATCAGGATCTGGAAGAGGACCTGAGAACACAGAGGGAATTCATTAGACTTTTATGATCAGATATATTGGTCTGACAGTTAGTTTAAACAATCAGTTCACTTCCAGAATAAAAATTTCCTTATAATTTACTCAACCCATGTTATCCAAGATGTCTATGTCTTTCTTCAGTCTGAAAGAAATTAAGGTCTTAGAGCAAAACATTGCAGGATTTTTCTCCATATAGTGCACTTTAATAAGGGAACAGCAGGTTGGAGGTCCAAATCGCAGTTTCAGTGCAGCTTAAAGGGCTCTACACGATCCCAGATGAGGAATAAGAGTCTTATCTAGTGAAACGATTGGTCATTCTCTAAAAAAAAAAAAAGAACATGTTCAACATTTTCAACATTACTTTAACCACAAATGCTCGTCTTGCACTAGTTCTGCAATGCGAGTCTAGGACTTCACGCATTATGTAATCACATTGGAAAGGTCACACATTGTTAGTTCTTCGTCTGAGTAATTCGGTTCAGAAAGGTAGAGTAGGGCGAAAATCTCATTTTCTCCTCCAACTTTAAAGTCATCCAACATTGAAGTCCACTATACGGAGAAAAATCCTGGAATGTTTTCTTCAAAAACCTTAATTTCTTGGATGACATGGGGGTGAGCAAAATGTCAGGAAATGTTTATTCTGGAAGTGAACTAATCCTTTAAATGCAACTTGGGCCCATCACTTTTATTAACTCAAATGCCTTTGGCCAGTGGGTTTAGAGCCACAGTACAATGGCTTAATAGTGAGTTTCATTCCAAGAAAACACAGGAAACAGGCAAAAGCCTTTATAGAATTGAATGTGAATTGGGAAACATGGCTGTTGTGGTTGAAATAATGAATAAAAGATGTGTGTGGGTGCAGCTGTCAACATCCTTTCAGTGAGAAATGTCCAACAGCCCAGTGACCAGCTCATCATAACACTGTAGTTTTGGCAATAATTTTCTCATAAATCTCCATTACCTTTATTAAACTTATAATGAAGTGACCTATGTGTTATATATTATGTTATGCTGCTTTATGTCATAGTGGGGTGGCTGGGCCACCAACATGAGTCGTTTGCCTGTCTGGCACATTTTGGGTGGGGGTGACTGACTTCCCCCATTTCTCATACTGTTTCCATGGTTTTGATCACCATGACGACATGCTGGCAGTGCGATGTTGACTTTGGCTAATTCTCTGATGTACAGACAGTGCCACTGCAGGCCTCGAGTTGATGTTTAACTAGCAGTCTGTTACTATGTGAACATCACATGAAATGTTTGACAAAGTGAACAAAGTTGTTCTTGATCAGCAAAACCACACTTGGGGTCAAGGGGTAGATGCATATTAAAAACACATTATAGCTGGTTAATTTATTATGCTGGTACCTGTGAGATGTTTCTCAGTTGGAACGACACCACAGCTGTTGAAGAAGGCGTCTGTCTCTGGATCCACTACCAGCAGTTTGGTTTCATCTCCTCCTGCCTTAATGGCCGCCACCACTTCTGTATGCTGCATTGTGTGCACAGGAACGCCATTTACCTGTAGAAACAACAATAAATTAATTCATACATTCTGAAGCAAAGATACAGACTTAAATTGTGAAAAGGAAGAGTTGTGGGAACATAGCAGGAATGCAGGAAGTCTCCATTTATTCTGATATGTCTGGATATTTAAATGAACAGTAGTTTCCCTGAATCATTCAAAACGTGTGGCTGAAGTGGTCTGTAGTGAACTTCAAGGGGTCATTTCAGTGAAAGACAGATTTATTTTTTAATACTTTTACTTATTACAGAAGTAAGATAATCTGTGAATTATATTGTATAAGAATATATTTTATACCTCAAAATTGCTTAATTATTAGTAATTCCTTAGTCAACTGAATTTATTATTTTAAAGTAATGTAATTTTAATGGAACAATTGTAATATAATTTAAATGTAAAAACATAATAACAATATAAAAAAATAAATTACAAAATAATAAAAAATAAAAATTATTGTATGATATGCTCCTTTGTTCAGTTTGTAGTAATTTAATGTATTGTTTATTATATATGTAAATATGTATTGTTTATGTAAAAATTGTAATATAATTTAAATGCAAAAATATAAATAAATTAAACATTTAAATTAAATCATAAACTACATTAAAAATTATTACAACATTAAATAAATAATAATTTTGCTTGTAAATATTACTATTTAAATATATTTGCACTATTTGTTTACTTCATTATTATTTAATTTGCACTATTCACATCAATGCAGCTAGACTAAAATTTTGGCAATGCCAATGTGTAACAAGTGAGTTTTTGTCTAAATATTCTATAATATAGTATATACCAGCGAGACAAAACAAATCTCCTTTCTCTGACACTCTGTTCATTTGAAGTACTTATGGGTCAATAGAAAGTCTAATCCCATGACCAGGACTTGTTCCCAGTGAGGCGACACCTGGGAAAAGACTGAGGTTCTGTTGGTCTACCCCATAATGCCAGAGGCTAAGGAATCTGCGTGGGAGATTCTGGGCAGGAGTGGGCTCTTAGGAATGCCGATCCCACTCTCCCGTCCTGCAGGCAATTAAAACACAGCGGACAAACAACAGCCCCCTTATGTGTCCTTTAAACACAGCTCTATTAGACACACACACACACACAAAACAAGAGGCCATGCTCACAGAACAGGGAAAGAAAAAGGAGTGCGCATGAGGTTTGTGAACAGGCATGTTTTTATCGTCATATTCAGGTAAAGCCATGTGACTCCACATGATGCCTGACATTTAAATGTCTCAGCTCTTTGGAATCTGAGATGAGATGCCGGAAATGAGAGTGAAACTAAGAACAAAGATCCTGAGAGTGTGAAAACATTCAGATCTTTCAAGCACGTCCGCTGAATAAATTCTAAAGGAAATGTGACTAGGCTTTAAAATGAAAAATGTTCTCAGTTGGCCCATAGAGGATCACATTTTTGCTCAGGGTGAAGAACTATGTCTACCATTCACACAACCAGTCTTCACAAAGTGAAAGAGCATGATTTCTTCAAATGTGTGAAATTAAAACTGTGAAAAACACATGACCACAGACTGAGTTACAAGTCAGCCAAAACCTTTTCACCATGACCCTCAGAACATTTACATACTTTGACATACTTTTAAAGTCAAGTAAACAAACAGTAAACAGGTTTTCTGACTGCTGACCTTTTTTAAAATCAAGAAGTGATTCTTTTATAGTCACTCCCAAAATGACGATGACAAACAGAATGATATCTATATCAACAACGCAACAGTTGATAGGAAAAGAGTGACATATTTCAGATATGCTTTTAATGACATCATTTGTAACTAGATGCTAATCTATTCTAATGAATTCAAGTGAAGCACAGAGTTCACTCTAGGAAATAACCAAAACTGTTTAGAGATTAGAATTAAACACAAAGAAAAAGTGGTCCTTTTTTAAAATGTATATATATATATTTGTCTAGCTTCACTTTCTTCATATCTTTGACCTAATTTAAGATATTAACATGCATTTAAAATGGGACGATACAGTTAAAGTCAAAAGTTTACATACACCTTGCAGAATCTGCTAAATGTTAGTCTATTTATTTTACCAAAAAGAGGGATCATACAAAATGCATGTTTTTTTTATTTAGTACTGACCTGAATAAGATATTTCACATAAAAGATGTTTACATATAGTCCATGAGAAAATAATAGCTGAATTTATAAAAAATGACCCTGTTCAAAAGTCTACATGCACTTGATTCTTAATACTTTGTTCTAAATAATTTGTTGTTAATTAAATGATCTACAGCTTTTTTTATAAATGTTTAGTGATAGTTATTTATGAGTCCCTTGTTTGTCCTGAACAGTTAAACTACCTGCTGTTCTTCAGAAAAATACTTCAGGTCCCACAAATTATTTGGTTTTTCAGCATTTTTGTGTATTTGAACCCTTTCCAACAATGACTGTATGATTTTGAGATCCATCTTACATTTTGAGGACAACTGAGGGACTCATATGCAACTATTACAGAAGGTTCAAATGTTTCATTAAGAGCCGGGGGGGTGAAAACTTTTGAACAGAATGAAGATGTGGACATTTTTGTTATTTTGTCTAAATATCTTACACAAAATGCTGAAAAACTAAGGATTTTTCAAGGGACCTGAAGGATTTTTCTGAAGAACAGCAGGTAGTTTAACTGTTCAAAACAAACAAGGGACTCATGAACAACTATCACTAAACAACAACAACAACAAAAAAACACAGCTGTGGATCATTCAGGTAAAAACACAGTGTTAAAAATCAAGCATATGTAAACTTTTGAACAAGGTCATTTTTATAAATTCAACTATTATTTTCTCTTGTGGACTGTAATGAAATGTCTTTTATGTGAAATATCTTTTCATTATCATTATCATATCATCATCATTTTGTATGATCCCTCTTATTTTGGTAAAATAACATAAATGGGGCCTCCTTCCTATCAGCCTTTTTTTTTTTTTTTTTTTTTTTTTAACTGTCTTTAGGACTTCTATCACATAGCCGTAGTAAGTGGATTGAGGCTAGCCTTATATCAGCGGTCTGATAAAGATACGTGGCTCTGAGCTCTCCTCAGGCGTTCAATAATCCCAGCACTCCCAGAGAGACAGTAATTACACTGGCCTCTCCTTCACTGATAGATAATGAGATTAACACTCTGGAAACACAGTCCAAACCGCTCAGGCATTAACAGTTAACACTCTGTGCAGATATAAAAAGTACGAAATAGCACTCTGGCTCTAAAATTAATCTTTTCTGAACAGTTTTTGTTCTGATGTCAGCGGTAAACAGCTTATGGTTAATGGCTTTCTATCTTTAACCTAATGATTTTTAATCGAGTTTTCATTGAGAATATTACTAACAGTGTTTTTTAATGAATTACGCCAATATGATTAGTATGATTTTTAATGTTTTTAAAAGAAGTCTCTTAAGTTTTATTTATTTGATCAAAAATACAGAAAATAAAACCTGAAATATTATTGCAATTTAAAATAACAGTTGTCTATTTAATATACTTTAAAATGTAATTTATTCCTGTGATGCAAAGTTGAATTTTCATCAGCCATTACTTCAGACTTCAGTGTCACACAATCCTTCAGAAATCATTCTAATATGCTGAATTACTAATATACTGAATTGCTTTTTTTTGGAACCTGTGATACTTTTTATCAGGATTCTTTGATCAATTAAAAGTTAAAATCAACAGCAATCATTCAAAATAGAAATCTTTTCTAACAATATAAGTCTTTGCTATCACTTTTCATCAATTTAACACATCCTTGCTGAACAAAAGTATTAATTTCTTTCAAAGAAAGAAAGAAAAAAATTTACTGACCCCAAGCTTTGAACAGCAGTGCATATTGTTTCTATTTTTATTTGTTTCTATTTTAAACAAATGTTGTTCTTTTAAAGTTTTTTTTCATCAAAGAATCCTGAAAAAAGTATCCACTGTTTGCAACACTGATAATAAATCCGCATATTAGAATCTGAAGGATCATGTGACACTGAGGACTAAAGTAATGATGCTGAACATTCAGTTTTGCATCACAGGATGAAATTCTATTTTAAAGTATATTAAAATAGAAAACCTGGTACACGCAAGCATGAGCATATTACACCGATTTTGCTTCCTCTTAAATGGCTGCTGGTTTGTTTCCGAACAGAACACAAACTTTCAGTATTTGTTTTTAAATCCTTAAACGGTTTGACTCCAACGTATCTTGATGGCTTAGTGAAACGTCACAGTTCTGCTAGATCCTTGCGGTCTTCTGATCAGCAACTTTTAACAATTCCCAAATCTAGATTAAACTTAAGGGTGATCACGCCTTCTCAGCTGCTGCCCCGAAACTGTGGAATTTGTTGCCTGTGAATATTAGATCAGCTCTAATCTCTAGTTTTAAATCATTGTTAAAAACTTATTTATTAACTCAGGCTTTTAATCTCTCTGGGTGCTGAGTTTTATGTTCTTTATGTCTTTTCTGTGTAATGTTATTGTTTTTGTTTATTTATAAAACTTCTCTGTCTGTGTACAGCACATTGGGCAACAATGGTTTTATTAACATGTGCTAAAGAAATAAACGTGAAATTAAAAATCTTACTGATCCCAAACTTTTGAACGGCAGTGTATAATACATTGTTTAACAACAGTACATAAAACAAAGCAATTATAAAAAAAAAAAAATCTATGTAAACAAAATTGCAGAAATTAATTGAAAATTTACATACTATTTACATGGAATTCCTGGGGGAAAAAACCCTCAGAAATTCTATGTTGTGTATTTAAAATGATCTGGTTATCAACTGAAGGCATAAAACATTAATTTATCTTTTAATAACTGAAAATTAAGCAAACTTTATTTACTATTTACTATTAAATTTACTACTAAAATTAAAACATGGAAGAAATGTGTGATTATACCCTAAAAAATAATGTTTGTTTCATTTTAGTAGTAGTAGTAACAGTAGTAATATATGACACAATGTCAAGTTACACTGGACTTTTATTTTGACGGGTTGCCGTGTCTACCTTTACATTTTTGTGTGTATATGACATAACGCTAGTTTTCCTAACGATCAAATGCTCATGAAGTGAATGAGATGACAGACTGAAATCACAGCTAGCGTCACGCGCGCTTCAGTGTGTGTAGTAAACAAAACCGCTCGTCTGCTCCATTCATTAAAACAGAGACGCAGAACATGCAGGATTCACATGGTATTTTTGTGGCGTAATATTTACAGATACTAATCCATATTGCGGTTTGATTTAAGTGTAATGACCTACCGTCAAATTCCATGACATTCCGCATTATTCAGTAAATTTCGTTTTTATGACTGTATTCCGCAATTCCGTCCGCGTTTTCTGAATCGCGGAAATCATAGAGCCCTATGTGCCCTACTTTTCAAAAGTTTGGGGCCAGTAAGATTTTTAATGTTTTTTAAAGAATGCCTTATGCTCATCAACGCTGCATATATTTGATCAAAATACTACTGAAGCAGTATAATTGTGAAATATTATTAGTTTAAAATAACAGTTTTCTATTTTGAAATGTAATTTATTTCAGTGACATTGAAGCTGAATATTTAGTTCTTTGACATTGTTGAAAATGTTGTTTTACTAAATTTTGTGGAAACTGTGATACTGTGAAATACTGTGAAAATATATATATATTTTTAATCTATTTGAAATGTTCTGTCACTTTTGATCTATATAATGCATTCTTGCTAGCTAAAATGATTAACTTATTTTAAATAAAAATGACTGACTTTAATGAGAGGCCTTGGTGTTACAGTGATAGAGAGAGAGAGAGGCGCTATCTGAACACTAAAGCTTATTACCATGCATTCCTGAAGTGCACACTCAGTTGTTTAAATTACTGATTACATATGGTGTATTATACCTGCACTATTTTATCTTGGGGCCGAAGTCCAGATTTCTCTGCTGGGGAGTCCTCATCCACCGCCCTGATGTATTGGCCAGGTTTTGTCTTCTCTGTGTGCAGGTTAAAGCCATACCCGGTGGCACCCTTCTTCATGTGACAGAGACGTGGACGCAGCTCGTTCTTAGATTCCTATAACGAGACAATAAACAAGGAAGATAGTTATGAAAAAGCTGATACACTAATCACACCTAAACACACAAAGCCACATAAATACAAAAGGAGAACATTTGAAGATATCAAACACATATCAATTTCTTGACAATCATGATCAAACGAAACATGAACAAACTACAACTAAGAATTTTGTACAAAGCCAGTTGAAATCAGCAACAATCTTAATTCTCTTCACTGCAACCTCAAAAAAAAGAAATATGGTTCAAATCAATCAAACTTTCACCACACATCAGAATAAATTTCACAAACGTGCATGAGAAAATCATAATTTTACAAAAGAAAGAACTTCTAAAGACCTCCACCCACCCTAATCAATACACAATAGCTGAACAAGTCACCTGCTTCCTGAAACATTTAAGCTACAACAATATTCTGAGTGCATAGACTTTCTAATTAAAACCACTGAAATGTACAAAATCTACAAAGCAATCTATTAAAAGAGATACATATCCTGTTTACCATTTCAAAGAAGACTCAGCACGTCGACATGCCAAGATGAAGCACTGAAAAGTAGAAGTAACAGAACTGACCTGTCATCTGCGTACTTCCCTCTTTAGCAAACCAGTCTATAATATATGGCTAAAATTATACAAACAGATAAGAAACCAAACATCTACCTTCTGTACAAATGCACATATTGATCTATGGATGAGTCAACGGAAACATGAGCTGGCAAAGTCTGAAAACAAATACGGAAGGAATTTTATTCAACTTTATTATAAAATTATATTAAAATTATTATATAATATAGTTTATACAGTCCAGTGTTTTGTCTCCCTCCAGAGTCCCATAAATGATGCTGTAAATACCCTTTCATTAACAACTTATACAACTTATAATAATAAAAATATTTATAAAAAATTAATAATAATATAAAAAATAAACGACTACTGCTGCTTATTATTATTATATTAACAACAACAACATTAATCAATTAATATAGACCAAAATTTTGCATCCTCACAGCCCCATCAATAACGTTCAATAATAATAATAATAATAATAGTAATAATAATAATAATATGTAAAACAAGCACCAATAATAATAATAATCATTATTTGTTTATAATTAATATAATTTATAAAATTAAATAAAACCACTAAACTTGGTACACTAAAACTAATAATAATAATAGTAATAATAATAATAATAATAATGAATTCTGTTGCTACTGCAGTATTATGTACAATTATATATTATATAATATAATAAGTACATATTATATATAATTGATATAGGCCAATGTTTTGCATCCTCACAGCACTATCAATAATGTTCAATAATAATAACAATAATAATACATTTATTCTTTATTTATAATTAATATAATTATATTTAATTAAAACCACTAAACATGACACACTAAAACAAATAATGATAATAATAAATTCTGTTGCTGTGGCTGTATTAATTATATACAATTATATATTTACATAATATAAAAATGTATATTATATAATAATTACATATTATATATTATTATAGGCCAATGTTTGCCTTATCCATCCTCACAGCTCCATCAGTAATAATAATAATATATTATTTGTTTATAATTGATACAATAAAATATAATTAAATAACACCACTGAACAATATACACTAAAACAAACAATTATAACAAAATATATAATAAAAATATTATTATTATATTCATAATTTGTTTATAATTAATAAAATTATATATAATTAAATTAAACCACTAAACATTATATACTTAAAAACAATTATAAAAAATAATATACTCATTATTTGTTTATAATTAATACAAGTATATATAATTAAATAAAACCACTGAACATTATACACTAAAACAATTATATTTAAAAATGCTATTGTTGCTGCTGATGTATTAATTATATACAATTATATATTTATATAATATAATATAATAATGTATATAATATAATAATTACATATTATATATAATTACAGTTAATACAGACCAATGTTTGTCTTATGTATCCTCACAGCATCAATAATGCTCAAGTATAATAATAATAAAAATCATCATCATCATCATCATATTAAAAAAACACTAAACATGATACAAATTTTAAAAATGAGATAATGATTAATTATAATCCTAATTAATTATTTTCAACTTTACATTAACCTGTGTTATGTTTTAAAAAATAATAATAATAATAAAAAAATAAAAAAAAATTCATTACAAGTCTGATACAAACCAACAGCAAACCAATTCACCACACAGGTAAAGAGTGTCCAATGTGCTTACGATACATTGGCAACACTGGCAATACCAAAGACAGCAGTATAAAGCTACAGTGTACAGGCTACATACTTCCCGGGAGGCCTTGCTCTACTGGGAAACCAGATAGCAGTGTAGAGTGAAGGGGTTAGGACTAGGGTCACTGAATGTGCTCGACACGATTAACAATACCCTCCCTTCAGAAAACACTAGCTGGGGGCTAACCACAGGTCACAGATACAGCTGACAATAGCAAAGCTATCCTCATTACCTTCCATCAAAGAAAACGTGCCTGGCTGCAGCCACCAATGAAAGAAAGAACTCTTCCAACAGGTGACTATGCAAAGGCAAGACCTATCTGAGCTCTGATTAGCATAGGCTTAGCCAGCAGAGGCCATATGTTACGCTAAGAGTTTAATCCCTCCTGCTGAACACAAGACTGCGACTGAAGAGTTCTGTTTGTGGACGGTGTGTGGCAAAGTGGTTAAAGCACAGACCTGGTAATTGGAGCCATGAGCTATTACCAATTGTGCCCTTGATCAAAGAACGTAACCCCAGACTGCCCCAGAGAGAATGTACTGTAAGTCACTTTTGATAAAGGCAGCCACTGAAAGACTTACTACTCACTTTAGAGCAGCATGGCATCTAAATGTAAAAATATGTATGGCAGAAAAGATACTGGTTCTGGGTTTTCCTCTTTAATTCTGGACCATTTGCTTAAGAATTTACTAAAAATAAACAAGCAATGTACATAATAATTAAAATGCTTTCTTCATGAGCATGCCTCAAAGTTAACCAGTAATTTCAACATTTTAGCTGTCTTTCTTTGCCATCTATTTAAAGCAGAATGTGCACATCCAAAATCCACTAATGCATGTGCTCGAGCAACAAATGAAAAGAAGAATGTTTTAACCTGACGAAGCTGCTTGCAGTCGAAATGTTGCAATTCATTAAATAAAAAAAAAATATATATATATTTGGGAGCAAAAATAACAGTGTTGGTCTTTTTGTATTTCCTTGCCATCTACAAATAAAAAATGAAAGAATAAAAAAATAATGCTCATTTAATAATAAATATATTACTCAATATAAAAAAATCTATATATAATTTATATGACCAAAGATTTTTTTTAGAATTTAATGAATTGCAACGTTTCAACCACAACTGGTCTTCATCAGGTTGAAACGTTGGAATTTATTAAATTATAAAAAATTCTTTGGGAGCAAAAATAACAGTCTGTCAGTCATTTTGTATTTCCTTGCCATCTACAAATAAAAAATAAAAATAAAAGTAAATACAAAATAATGCTCATTATTTTTTATATGCCCAAAGATTTTTTTTAATTTAATTAAATATAAAAATATATATTAATATAATTTATATGCCCAAAGAGTTTTTTAATAATTTAATTAATTGCAATATTTTGACCACAAGTGGTCTTCATCAGGTTGAAACATTGCACTTCATTAAATTACAAAAAACTCTTTGGGAGCAAAAATAACAGTGTCAGGTCTTTTTGCATTGCCTTGCTATCTACAAATAAATAAATAAATAAATAAATAAATAAATAAATAAATAAAAAACAATAAATTAACAATAAAGAATAATGCTCATAATTGTTTTATATGCCCAAAGATTTTTTTTTAAATTTAATATAATATTTTAAAAAATATTCAAATTATTTATAAGGCCAAAGAATTTTTTATAATTTAATGAATTTCAACGTTTCAACCACAAGTGATCTAAATTAATAAATGAATAAATAAATAAACAGAAGAATGCTCATTATTTTTACATGCCCATAGATTTTTTTATTTAATATAATACAAAAAAATATTTTAATATAATTTAAATGCACATAGATTTTTTTTACAATTTAAAGAATGACAACATTTCGACCACAAGTGGCTTTCACCAGGTTAAAATGTTGCAATTTATTAAATTGTACAAAATAGTTTGGGAGCAAAAATAAGTGTCTGTCTTTTTGCATTTCCTTGCCATCTACATATAAACAAACAAACAAACAAACAAACAAATAAATAAATAATGCTAAATGTAATATAAAATAAAAAAATATATATATTAATATAATTTACATGCCCAAAGAATTGTTTATAATTTGATGAATTGCAACGTTTCGACCACAAGGTTAAATTATAAAACGCTGTAATTTAATAAATTATTTAAAAAAATCTTTCTGAGGAAAAATAGCAGTGCATTTCCTTACCATCTACAAATAATAACTGTCCCACTTATAACATTGTTTATTATGATTATAATGCTCATTACAATGCTCATTACAATGCTAAATGCAAACCTAGTTTGTCTGACCAGTTAGAGTCACATATAAAAATAATTGTACCAATCTATTTTGCTGCTCACTGTGTTTCTGCTGCTTTTATTAAAATAACCATAGCATCTGTAGCTCTTGTAGCGCTTTACATCTTTAGCGGGGGAGAAAAGCAACAGCACAAAATGGGCCTGAATGAAGCGAATTTGGCTCTAGATAAAAATACAGCATCGTAAGATCATTTCCATAAACAACCCTGAGTGCTTGCGGTGTGTACTGCTCTGCTGTTTTGACACACTGCTCACTTTAAAATATATAAAAACGTCTTTCGTTCACCTTTCTTCATGACAATTTGAGGTATCACTCAATTTTCTAGTACAAACATGCTGGAGAGCAAACAAGTTCTTGGCTTTAAGCACCGACCAAACTGGCATGAGACTAACATTAGGTCTTATTTCATCCTGCAAAACTGTAACTTTCCTGCCAAAGTGCTGTAGCCAAATCTAACTATGTTTGACAGGTTCGCAATGTCCTGAGAGGACTGGACATACAGTCACGAATATTATACAGTTTAATCTGCTGTATGGGTGGGTCTTTCGTCAAACGTGTGACAGAAAGAATGTTTTTAAATGCCTCACGCACAAGTAGACACAAAAGATCACTCAGCATGTACTAAAAGATACACCCCTGCTGTGATAAGATATACAGAGTTGTTTGATAAAGCCATACACTGTTATCACTATTGGTTCTTCTTGTTTCTTCATTACTAATACTGTAAACTCTCCAAACTCTTCCACCCAAGAGCGCTCTTTTCGTAAGCAAATTTGGGTAGGATATTGTGAACTGAGCAGATGACATATAATGGTATGGAAATCATACTTGCTGCAATGAAAAGGAAAAGCAAAAGAATGCAGCGGGTGAGGAGAGCTGATGGCTCCGGCATATCACCGTTTGCTTGTATCGGGTGTGAGTAAGGGGAGAATTGTGGGAGTGTGGGAAAGGGCTTGGGTGTGGAGTACCATCTCTGAGAAGGGTTTGGCAGGGGCCCACACATTCACAATGCAAAGATGACATCATCCTCTTTGATAAGATCCCTGGAACACTGCAGTGTGATTTAATGAAAGAAATCTTATCAAATCCACGTGAACAGAAGGACACTCAAATGAGAGATATTATACATACGATTTATGACATAATGAGGTGAATGTCACAAATTCTGTCGAGAACACGTTTGGGTCATATTTCACTCCAAAAAAGAAAGTAAAAATAAATTAGATTTGCATGAAGATTGAAACCTATTTTTAGAACCACAATTTTCTTTGGCATTGTGACGTTGGCATTTGGCTTTTATGACAATAATGATTCTCATTATATTAATGCAAAACAAAAAATCTCAAAACTTGTAGGTAGCAAGGATATTGTTAAAATAGTCCATGTGACATCAGTGGTTCAAACGTAATGTTATGAAGCTACGAGAATACCGCGTCGCATGCGTTCTGTCCATTTTTTTAGTTCATTGTCTGTATATTCTCTTAAATATTATGGACTGTATTATGTACTGTAGGGATGTCACTAACAATCATTTTGGTATTCGAGTAATCAGTCGATTATTCTGACGATTAATTGAGTATTCTGATAATTATAATACATTTTTGTCGTAATAAAAATATATATAATAAGTGGACAATTGACTTTAAAATGACTTAAATACATTTATAATAGCAAAAGGGGAATAATAATTAGTTCAAAAGCAACCAACCATATGGTTTTACTGAACAAAACTGTTAAAATACATAATGTATTATAAACAATAAAACTAATGTACATTTCGCATTATAATAAATGACTGCAGAGGGCGACAACGGCCTGACGAATGTTTTTACACTTTACTGCGTCATCTAATCCTTGTTTACTATTGGCTAAACAATATTTAATACTGGGCCATTTTTTTAATGACAGAAATGCTATGGCCACGTCAATTTCTTGATATGTGGACATGTAAACTCAAAGTAAGGGTTTGAGCTTTTACTTTAAAATCACAATGCGTTCTCAATATGCTTTATAATGATTTTTGGAAAACGGTCTAAAATTCTCATCAATGAAATGCACCACTTAAGGTATTTCGCCAGTTACTGAATACATTTTTTTGTTTGTTTTCTTTGTGCACAAAAACTATTCTCATAACTTTAAAAAATAAAACCACTGATGTTACATGGAGTATTTTAACCATGTCCTTGCTACCTTTCTGGGTCTTGAACATGTCAGTTGCATTGCTGTCTATGCAGGGTCAGAAAACTCTCGGATTTCATCAAAAATATCTTCATTTTTGTTCCGAAGATGAACAAAGTTCTTACGAGTGGAACGAAGTGGGTCATTAATAACAGCATTTTCTTTTTTGGGTGAACTATCCCTTTAATTTGAGAGGATCTGCTTTGTGACCAGTTTTGCAAGTAGGGCAGAACAACCTCAACAAAAACTGAAATGAGAGGAAATAAGCCTATTCTTTAAATTTCATGAAGCATATAACAAAACTAGTTTCTAACAATAAACGAGCATTTAACTATGACAAGCCATAATACAGTACGTGATGAAAGCCTGTAATCTCTTGTTTTTGTGCATGAAACTCACAGAGTTCTTTTTTGGAAGTGTAGAGTTCCATTATGGAATTTAGACTTTACTAGACAGTCTCCCCCCGGGCCTCCTTTTGCCTTTGGGTTATTCAATATAGGAAGCTGAAGTCAGCAGAGGAAATAATTTCCCCTTGTCCACAGAAGATCTGGGGTAGAGTCATTTTAAAACTACAGTGTCTGACAAAGACCTACATTCACCACCAATTCTTCTGAGTCTGTGTGACTCAACATGAGCCAGTAGCACCTGTGGCCTTCAAAGCGACTCTCGGCAAAAAAGATCAATCAGTGAAAACAGGGAAAATGCAAGTTTAGCAGTAACTTTTAGACTTATCTCTTCTTGACTTCTCACGAACTGTTAGAGTTAAACGGAAGTGTTCCTGTTTATTTTAAGTAGGTTTGCAAAAGAAGAAATGCTCAAATATTGCACTTCTTATTTCAAAAGTTTCCAGCTTCAAAAATGATCCAATATTGCATAAAAGTATCATCAACTTATGCACTCTTTTTTTTAGATCGCCTAAAGTCATACGATAGGTTTGAGTGAGGAACACAATGAAATATAACTGTGCTTCATAACATCAGATCATTACATGACATTATGCAAACTCATCATGATATTTCCCCAACCGTTTATTGCCACGGGGACAAACTCACACCACAGCTGAGCAACATACATAATTCATCATTTTTAAAATCTGTGCTCATTTTTATAAGTTGAAATAAACACCGTCATCAATCCACAATCCAAAAAGAGGATGTGTGCATGCGCACACAGATATCCTTTCAGATTACTGACGTTTACACAAAAAAATTTACATTATGGCAACATTTCTTCATCCATTTAACCTTCTGTGGACCACAGAATCGACAGTACAAGGTCAATGGGGTTCAAAATAACACTAGACTTAATGTGACTTAAAAGAAAAATGTCTCAGTGTATTTTTTTAGTGTTCCACTGAATGAAAGTCATGCAGGTTTGAAACAACTTGACGGTGAGTAAAAGAATGTTGGCTTATTTTTGGGAACTGTCGCATACCAGTAAGTATACCTGTTAGTCACAAGCAGAGGGTGGAAAGGCCCTAACCTAACCCTTCTCCAGCTCATGGCAGGCCTCCACCAGCCCTATAAAGATACTACAGTTCAATAATACAAAGGTTAATGACTTTATAGCTCACTTTAGTAACTCATAATCTTGTCCTTGGTTTGCTCAACTCTTGAAGGATGGGGTAGGGTTGGTAAAACATGAACTGATGATTGAAAACAATAATTATCCTTAAACATAACCTGGCTTTTTCAAGTAAACAAGCTGTATTTAAAACCTTCCTATTACGTCATACTGGCATATTGGCAAAAGCAATAAAAAAGCATTTTTGTTTTAATAGCATGACACAATATTGATTGCATGAATGTGAAGATGAGCTGAGCTGGCAAAGGAACTATAAATATATTCACAGGCCTGAGGCCTTGGATCCAAGATGTGCACTTGTAAAACTCAACAGCCAATAATTAACCTATAGAGATTTGAAAACTGCCGACCAACAGCAGAATACAGAGACAGGTAGCGAGAGCAGTGAAGTGACGACTGATATGATTGGTATAACTGCTCGTGTCATCTCAAAATGCAACAGACCACAGCAGGAAAACAGCGATCTTGTAACCAAGGAAGTGGTTTATTCAAATGTGTGAACATCCCGCCCTCTCTCGCAGAGTACGCATTCAGCTCGAGAGTTTACTTTTGAAATTTTTAGTGGTGAACATCTAGAGAACATGTGGCTGCCAAGCACACCTTAGGATGTTGTATTGTGTCTGCTGAGATGTATTGTTGTCAAAGATTAAATCATTTTTTCACTGAATAAAATGTAAATGTGTGCTTTGCACATAAAAATTTCCTTCAATGATACTAGAGTGTTAGAAGTGGCTTCCAAGGTACTTCTGTGCGGTTGTGATGGTGCTTTAAGTAATTGCTAGGTGGTTGCTTACCAGCCCAAGTTAAAAAAAAAAAAAGCCCATCTGATATGATATTCTGGCACCTATATATTGTGTTGGGGAAAGTTACTTTTAGTGAAAAGTAATGCACTACATTACTTTTTGTCACCTTGGCTGGGCTTGCTTATTTATTTTCATAACAGAAAACTCAAAAGTTATAGTTTTGGCTACTGTAAAGGCCAGTTTACACCAAAAATAAAAATTAATAAAGCTCAGGGTAAAGGAACTGCCTCTGGATTGCTTCTCATTCCCAGTTTCTCTCAACATGGGTACAGAAGAGGTGTCAGTTAATAAATGGGAAAACAAAGTAACTTGCGTTACTTATTTGAAAAAGTAACTCTGATATCTTGTAAATTGAAAAGTAATCGTTACTTTTCCAACACTGCCTCTATAAGGCTCCTTAATGATTTAAGTTTATGGGAAAAGTAAAAAGTTTGTGGGATTTTCTGTCTATTTAATTGATCACCAGGTAAAAATTACACGTGATCCCTAATCTTACATAGAAAAAAAGTTAGAAAATTAGCTGGGAGAATATCAAGATTAAAATACATATGATATAGCAAAAACTCTACAGTGACAGTAACTGTATTAGCAATACAATGGCATTTTTAACATGGGTGAAGTTAGGAAGTAGGCTACTTCCATCTTTTCATCATCCACTTAAAATTAAGCCATCCTGATCAATAAATAAAACACTGAATGAACCGCATAGTTCCTTTACTGCAAACACAGAATAACAAAAACACAATGTAGTGTAATCACATGCCACTTATTGACAGAATCAAAGCAAACTACTGATGATTGTTCCAAAGAAACACACCCTCACCTTTCCTTGCAACACATCTGCATTTCTTAAGAATTATGTGAAGAAATCCCTATCGGAGGATGATTCAGATGTTTGCAATGTCTCCACACACAGACATTGATCTAATATTCATAAATCATCTATTCTGTTTCTTTTCCATAATTTATTGCCTAACACAATGCAAGCAAGCTGTCTGAATGTAATCCGCTCTGAAAACTCATCTCAGTAAGTAAACAGCATCCCGCAGGGCACTGCCATCAAGAACAAAGCTCAGTCTGGGTTTAACTGACAGCCGATCCAAGGATGTTCCCTCCAGCGGCATTTCGTTTCTGAATGATCACACAGAGGAAGGATGGGATGCAGGAGGGCGAGAGGAAAACGACACAACAGAAGGGCCATTCATGGTCAACTGAGGGCTTCAAAAACACTTTGATAATTGCTGGAAAGAAATGTGATTACAATCCATATTGTTTCAGAGACTCTAAATAACTGTTATCCGGTCGGGCAGGGTTATGATGATTAAAGTTATTTCTAGCTCATGCCACATAATCAGAAAAGGGACTGACAAACATCGAACTGTATGCCATTATGTAAAAGAATAACTAGCATCAAAACTGCACACCTGATGTTTGCTTTTGCTGCGCTGACACTTCGAAAACTGAATTGCCTTACATGGTAACTTGTACGATTTTCTAAAGAAATTGTAAGTGGGGTTTGCCTGTGCAAAGCTCACTCCCAAATGTCTATGACATTCTCTATATTATTTGAGCAACCATTCATGTAATAGAATTGCTTGCTTTATTAGGTTTGATCTTCTGTAACTTCTCCAAGCTTCAAAGCACATCAGAATCTGTTATATAGGATAAATAGATTTCAGTCCTACTCTGTGAGCTTCTTTCTCCCTAATCTTGCTTCTGCACCCAAACAAAGAGTAACTTTCCACAATAACCCCCTTCACTGCTCAAGGATCTCCAAGGCAGGGGATTGAAACTTTATTGGGGTCAGCTTAGTCTGTTGGCTTTTGTCCTCAACTCGAACAATTACAACTTAAGAAACCATGAAGTATATTTGGTACAACTGGTGTTTTTATTTGCCAGAGATCACTAAAGTGCCTGCAATGACTTTAATTGACTATAGATTGCTTCAAGGGATCTGTCTTCATGTTCTCCTCCTCATATTGTTCCGAAACATACAAGAATATGTTTTTTAAATTTTATTTTCATGCCTTTACAATGACAATCAATAGGCTCCAAAATGGTTTGGTTGCTCTGCAGAGAAAAGTCAAACAGGTTTAGAACATCATGAGGGTGAGTAAACGAAGACAGAATTTTAACTTTTGGGTGGGGTATCCCTTCGTTCACAGGATAAATATTTCTCCTATGAAAAAGAATGTTGTCCACTAAAAGGCCTTCAGATTAACATCATAGGAATGAAGATAAAGCTTTTTATATTCTTATTGCACAACAGGTGCAAATCACTTGCAGACCTTGTACTGTTACATAAAAATGTTGTATCACTTTTTTTTGTAAGCCATGCAAACGACCTATACACTCCACATGATTATGTAATCCTAAAAGTTTAACAGCGGTAAATGATCAAAGAGCCCAGTTATGACACTTAATATGATGTGCACCTGATCTATCTGAGAAAAATCTGTCCACTTATTCCTACTCAAAGCTTTTATCAGAAATCCCTCTGTTATCATTTACTGACAATTAACAATACCATCTGTACTGCTCATATACTACGCATGAATAGTATTAGTATTACTCATTAGGTAATCCGGCCTTCACTATCTATGAAGTGATGGAATTTGCTTAATGCAGCTGATGACAGGTACTGTTCCCAAAAAGGTGGAAAACATGTCTCACTGTCCTCATGTTTGACAAGTCAAACTGGAAGCAATTTAAAAACCAGTGGGACCCGTGACGTAACACAAAGAATATCTGATTTAAAATGTAAATGTGGTCAAACCTTTCAGATAGACCACACTTGTTCATTTCCCCACCAAACACTGTTTGTTGTGTTGTTATGGGTGCATATCCACAACAAGTGGCCTGGTCATCAAACAATGCGCATAAAACTTGCTATAAGAAAATGTGAAAATTAGCTTTTCTGTTCTGAGATATGCTCTGCTGGGAATATTGGTATATGTATTGGCAATCAGTATAATATTTAATGATTTTGTGTATTCAAACTGCACTTCATATTAAAATGACTTCAATACACCTCTTCTATGACGAACATGTTTTTAATATTACGATTTTGATCTTTTTAAGGGGTCTAAAGTCAAAAATCAAAAATTGAAAGGTTTAACTTTCCAGCCAGAGATTAAAAAAAGGATTAAACTCCTAAAAAAATGATTAATTTCTGTAAACTCAAGTGTATTTAAAACCTAATTTATGTATTTTAGTTTAATGGTTACACCACTTGACATTTTGAGAGTTACTAAAACAGAACAGGCCTATAGGTGAAGAAAATGTAGGCCTCCAAACATTTCAAAAATGTATGAAACCAACATGAATAGATACAAATAATTTCTAAAAACGTATTTTAAACTAGATTTTCTAATCTAGAGATTTCTCGAACATTTTATTTGACGTTAACACACATTTATACATATGTACTATGCATGTTATTAATTCTAGCCTATACCCTCAAGTGTATGGGGACATCTGACAAACTTGACTGACTCTAAGTGATGGAAATTTGGTAAGTAAAAGTTGCTCGTCTAGTTGAACTCACCTTGGAGCTCACGCTCAGTCTATCCATGCGTATGTCCCCATTTGTCTCCGGGACGGGGGTGGACTCCCTTGGTGTGCCGTTCTTTATCTCATCTTCATCGTCCGATCCAGCACGGCTCGGTATGGGTATCCCATCAGTCACATACTCTTTCTGGCACTTCAAGTTGTGCTTCTGCAGCAGTTGTGCGGTCTCTGCATCCACCACGATGAGCTCTAGTTTGCCCGTGATGTTTCGTATGCGGGCCACCACCTGTTGATGCTTCTCGTCCTCCACATTCTCCCCGTTCACGAACGCCAGTTTGTCCCCGGCCATCAGACCCGCGGCAGTGGCAGGAGAGTCGGGCTCCACATGCCGAATGAACTGACCTGGTTTGTTCTTTTCCCCGTGAAGATGAAACCCGTAGCCGTTGTCCCCTTTTTCTAAGACGCACAGCTTTGGCCTGAGGTCTCTGGACATTTTGAAACTTTAAGACTTACAGATACACAAAACCAGCGCTCCGGCTTAACTTAAAGTTGGAGGAAACAACAAAAAGTAGTTCTGTGAAGAGAAAACTCCGCGCACCCACTCCGCGCCTTCTTCACTGCGTTGCAACACTGTAACTCAAATCGCAGTTTTCTTTGAAGTGTAGACAGTCAGCGCTTCACTGACCCGCCTCTGTCTGATACTCTCTCTGATTGGAAGTTTCACCTGTCAATCACAAGAACGTCATTCTTTGCCACTGTTTAAAAGCGACTGTGGGTGATACAAGCTAAAAGTAGATAATGAAAAACTGATTTCTTTTATTTCGTGAACTTTTATATTATTATTATTAAATAGAATATGGATAAGTAAGTGAGGTACCTTTTCATGTTTTATAACTGTAATTTAATTTTATCTTTTAAAACCAGTTAAACCTTGTAACATTATATTGTTACTTATTAAGCCTGAAATTTTCAGTTTGTGCATGAAATACAGACACATTATTATAAATAACAATTATTTTTAAAGTCCTAAACAGTTCAACAATTCTTCAAAATACACTACCAGTCAAAAGTTTTTAAACAGTAACACTTTTAATGTTTCTTAAGTCTCTTCTGCTCACCAAGCCTGTATTTATTTGATCCAAAGTACAACAAAATGATTAAAATTTTGAAATATTTTTACTGTTTAAAATAATTGGGTTCTATTTGAATATATTTTAAAATGTAATTTATTCCTGTGACCAAAGCTACATTTTCAGCATCATTACTTAATTCTTCAGAAATCATTCTGATATGCCGATTTGCTGTTCAAAAACATTTTTATTATTATTATCAATATTTAAAACAGTTGAGTACACAATTTTATTATTATATTATAAAAATGAATTAAATTATGTAATAAAAATTAATACTTTATTTAGCAAGGATGCTTTAAATTGATCAATAGTGATGATTAAGAGATGATTAAGATATTTATGATGTTACAAAAGATTTCTATTTTGATAAATTCTGTTCTTCTGAACTTTCAATTTATCAAAGAAACCTGAAAAAATTACTCAGCTGTTCAACATAATAATAATAATAAATATTTCAAGCAGCAAATCAGAATATTAGAATGAATTCTGAAGGATCATGCGACTGGAGTAAAGATTCTAAAATTTCAGCTTTGAAATCACAGGAATAAATTACAATTTGAAAATATATTCAGATAGAAAACAGTTATTTTAAACAGTAAAAATATTTCAGAATTTTAGTGTTTTTGCTGTACTTTGGATCAAACAGATGCAGGCTTGGTGAGCAGAAAATACTTTTTTAAAAACACAAAAAATCAATAAATCATTAAAGTTCAAAAACTTTTGACTGGTAGTGTAGTTCTGTGATATATTCAGGATCACATCAGGAAAGTTTGAATTCCATGGCAAGCTTCTCTGTTACAAGGTTGAATAAAATGATAAGATTTTGCCATATAATTTCCTAATACCCCTCTGTTATGTGTAGTCTAAAATCATTCTGATTTGATTTCCGAATGTACTAGCATTTATGAGAAGTATCTAAAAGTTTTCCCTTGAAGTACAGTAAGTTCTCCTCACACTATAATTAAACCTTATTGTGAAAACCTTTTGCTCTTTTCCATGCAATAAAAAGATAAAAATGTGCTGATTTGCATGCAGAGATTATCTACCTGTCAACATTCCTGAGCAAAGTTATGAGAATCACACCCTACATTGTTACTGTTTAATCACAAATGGGATTTGCTTTTTTTAAGTGTCAAACTTAAACACACCTAACGTTCAGTGATAATCTCTGTAGCATTGTGTGATCACTTGCTTTTTAAATTGTGTGAATAACAAGAGTCTACCTTGCTCCTGTGTTTGGCTTTACATGTGTCTGATTTCACTACACTAGTTAATGGCTCAAAATTGGTCAAACAAGGAAGGACATGCAAGTTTGTGCAATAAGGCAAGATTGCTTCATAGGAGAAACATGAGTTAGTGTCACACGTGCAAATTCTTCAATCATAAACTGCATTTTAAAACTTCTAAATGAATTTCGCTAAACATTTTGTGGATGTATAGTTATTTACTTTTGATATTGTTATTAACTACTTTTTTACTATAGATATTTTTGTTTCAGGCTTCTTACTCTGTTTTTTGTTTATTACTCTTGTATACTGTATTTTTGTTCTTTCATTAAAAAAAAAATCAATGTTTATGTACTTTATCAAATGAAATCTACATTAGCATCATACTAGTCCTCACGTCAATATATCAAGAAGAAAATCAGCTAACCACTCAGACCACATCCTTTATCGCAATGACTAAAGTGGTGCTAAAACACATAAGATGAACTTTATGGCATAGAAACATATTGTGACAGAGCAGCCATTTGCAACATAAGCTCACACAGTTGTAACTGCTCACAAACAGGTTATTGCAGCAGTTGACATACTGGGCACACTGTGAGAGATTTGAGGCCCCAAATGCCATCCATCCATATATTCAGTGATGTATTCTGCCATCTAGTGTCTCGTTAGAAAATTGCAACAAAAAGCAAACCAATCATCTGACAACTCCATACAGAAAAATGCATTCATGTCAGTGTAAGACATTTGTAAACACACAATAAGTTATAAACAGAACTAGATGGAATCTGTGGACAAATTAGATTTGCTTTATGTGCTTTTGTTGGTATGTGAAAGTGTAATCACTTTTCAGAATTGTCTCTCTGTCTCACAATTCTGACTTTGTAACACAATTCCAATTTATTAAGATATAAACTTGCAATTCAGAGAACATAGTCCTTTTCCCCTTCAGAACTGGACTTTATAACTCACAATTGGAAGCGTATATCTCAGTTTTGAGAGGAAAAATTCAAAACTGTGAAAAGAAATTAAATTGCAAGATATATAATTGGAACTGCGACAAAAAAAAAAAAAAATCTGAAAAGTTTTTCACACAAATCTGACTCTTTTCTCACAATTGCACATTTATATGGTGCTATTCTGATTTTATAACTCACAACTGTGAGTTTATATCTTACAGTTCTGAGAAAAAGTCAGAATTACAAGGAAAAAAGCCAGAAATGCAATTTTTATTCTCACAATTCTTTTTCTCGCAGTTGCATTTATATGCAGCTATTCAGATTTTATAACTCACAATTTCAAGTTTGTCTCAGTTCTGAGAAAAAGTAGAATTGTGTTATCTCATCTAACAATTCTGACTTTTTTCTCTTGCAATTTCATGTTTATATCCCGCTATTCTGACTTCATAACTCAGAAAAATTCATAAATGCGAGAAAAAAGTCAGAATTGTCAGAATTTTTATCTCACAATTCTAAATTTTGCGTTTAAATGCTGCTATTCTGATTTTATAACTGGCAATTGTGACTTTATATCTCACTGTTCTGAGAAAAAGTCAGAATTGCAAGGAAAAAAAAGTCAGAATCGCAAGTTATCATCTCACAATTCTGACTTTTTCTTGCAGTTGCATTCATATGCAGCCATTCAGATTTTATAACTTACAATTTCGAGTTTATATCTCAGTTCTGAGAAAAAGTCAGAATTGTGAATTCTCGTCTAACAGTTCTGACTTTTTTTTCTTGCAATTTCGTATTTATATCTCACTATTCTGACTTTATAACTCAAAATCTTCTCTGAGAGAAATTTCGGAATTGTGAGAAAAAAGTCAGAATTGCAAGTTATCTCACAATTCTAACTTTTGTGTTTATATGCTGCTATTCTGATTTTATAACTGGCAATTGCAAGTTTATATCTCACAGTTCTAAGAAAAAGTCAGAATTGCAAGGAAAAAAGTCAGAAGTCCAAGTCACAATTCTGACATTTTTTTCCTTGCAATTGCATTTATATGACGCTATTCTGTATTTTTAACTGGCAATTGCGAGTTTATATCTCAGTTCTAAAAGAAAAAGACAGAATTGTGAGGAAGAAAAGTCAGAATTACAAGTTTTTATCTCACAATTCTGAATTTTTTCCTCGAGTTTATATGCTGCTATACTGATTTTATAACTGGCAATTGCGAATTTATATCTCATAGTTCTGAAAAAAAAGTCAGAATTGCGAGAAAAAAAGTCAGAATTGAGTTTTTAATCTCACAATTCTTTTTTTCCCCTCAGTTTCGTGTTTATGCCCCGCTATTCTGACTTTACAATTTGCAATTGCATGTTTATATCTCACAGTTCTGAGAGAAAAATTCAGAATAGTGAGAGAAAAAAAAAGTCAGAACTGTGACTTTATTGAGTTTATATCTCAAAACTTGGAGAAAAAATTCAGAATTTTGAGATGAAAACTCACAATTTCCTTTTTTTTTTTTTTTTTTTTAATTCCGTGGCGGAAGCAGGCTTCCATAGCTAAAATTAGTGCATGGGATTTATCTACCTTTTTCTTTAACATGAAAGTGAGCTTATGGGTGAGACTTCTGGTTCATTAGCCACTATAGGATAGTGCAGTAAACGGTAAAACCGTTTGCACTACAAACTAGTGTGTTCATAAGTAAGATAATACATTAAAATAATGGTAAGACATACCAATTTGCAATATCAAGCAGCAAAAGGAGCTGTTTTGTATAGCTAAAGATACCTGGATGTGGGTGAGACCGGAACCCATAAAATTCACTCAAGAAGTAATTAGGCTTTAACTGATGGTTGGAGGTCTTTAATTCATTCATTATGCCAATGTGTATTAGTTTTGCTCTTTCTACAGTTGGTGCGTTGTTATAGTCATACACAAAATGCCATCAATATTTCCTTAAGTGCGTAGTTACAGGGTCCAGTAATTAATATCAATAATAGTCAGGGTTTTTTGCCTTGTGTTATTGCTATTGTCCTTTTAATAACACTTTTTATGTGTCGGCTGGTTGCCCAACCACACATGACATCATTTGAGTGTAACTTGAGTTGAATGTTTCATAAAACTAGTTAACGAATGCAAATTTTCTCATTAGTAAAGCAGAGTCCGATTCACTGCATAGAACAGGAAGCCTGTTTGGTCCTCTGTTCAACTCTTCCTTTACTGCAGACACACTGCAGTTCATGTGAGGCCAAGATGGCATCAAACAGTCTTAATTGGTGCTTTTCATGCCAAGCTTGGTTCCAGATATGTGGGAACGCATCAATAACTTCTAATCACCACTGAATATCAGAATTTAGTATATGAGAGTTTGGCTGCGTGTGGTTCTTGTACTGAGTGTGGAGGCACTGCTGCGCATGTGGGGAGTCGTGCCCGTCCAGCCAGTCCTGGTAGAGGCGCTGGACCTCTGAGTTGGTTGCAGGCAGTCGGACAGGCAGGCTGCTATAGTGCTCTTCCATTTGCTGGACCAAAGGGCGGTCCGGACGACCTCCCTCTCCTTCAGCTTGTCCTCGCCCACTTAAACAGCCTGGAAGTCAAGAGATGGAGAGATTAGGAAAGTAACTGTACTTTTATTATCAGAGACAGAACATTTATCAATGTACAAATGAAGAGTTTATTTGCCAAAACAGATAACTGTTTTTTTTTTTTTTTTTTAATTTGCAAAAATTATGTTTTTTTATGTTGTTTTTATTGTTTTTTATTGTGTTAGTTAGCTGTAGGGGTTTTTTTTTTGTATTTTTTTTTTTATAACCCAGCTACAATTTGATTAAGATTTATTGGAACGCACAATAAAAAAAAAAAACATGATTTTTTGAGTTATCTGTTTCTTCAAATGAACTTTTCAAATAATTAATACTACTAATATTTTTAAAAAATATTAACTTCTCATTACAAATGCATTATAAATTTATTATCACAAGTGATTTTATTAATATATCTTACATTTCATGATGGGTTGTACACAATATGCTACTCAAAGCAATATATAGCCACTAAAACAACAGTGCAAAACAAGAAAAAATATCTTCGTGCAACTATTTCCAGGTTTTCCATGCAAACCCTTGAATAATGTTCATTGCTTGTTTACAAAAAATACATTTTATAATATATTCACACTTAAAAGTTATTGTGAATTGAAATTTACAATATGACATTTACTGTTATTTATTTATTTATTTTTGGATCAAGCAAACATCAAGCCTTGGTAAGGATAAGAGTAAAACAGACTTAAAAAAAATAATAATAATAAAAAATAAATAAATCCAATCCAATCCATTCAGAGCATTTACATAATTTTCTGGGACTCACAATATAAAAATACCCTGATATTCTCAAATTTTCAATGATCATGCAAACCCTATAATAATATGTGCATTTATAAAATGTTTATTTTATGCATTTATAAAATGGCAGCACCTATTAAGTTTTGGTAAAAACCAAAATAAACTTAATTTAATATTTGTGATATTGTTATTGAATTGCATACCTCCAGGGCAAGAAAGCACCTCTACTAGCTGGTAGGGCACTTTTCCTTTCCTCATTCTGTGCACTAAAGTCTGAATATTCCGGAAGCCATAAACTGCAGCAAACTGCAGGAGAGTCTCTCCATCACGCTCTAGCGCCACCTCCTGAAAATCTCGATTCCTATCAGGAATAAGACCGGTGTTTATAAATAATAAGGATTATTAGTCAGCAGTGACTACATATTCATAACTTATAAATAATACGGATTATCAAACAATGGCTGGTCTGTTTCTCACCTGAGTGTCTTGTACACAATCTCTTGGACGTCTAGGCCAAACAGCTCTTTGGCTGCATGTTTGAAAATATGCTCCAGGAAGCCTTCGGATCCTCGACCTTCATGCCTGGTCATACCTGGGTCACTGGTCTCACCAATTCTAAAACAAACACACACTTCAGGGTTATTATCCAGCCTCAGTACCCTTGCGTGCCTCTTACTTTCAACAGTTTTCCAAGACTGTCTTTGCTTTAATAGGATAAATGTAAAAACCCATGGAATTGTTTATTCTAACCCCAACAGTGCTAATTAAACTTACACATAATCCAAAGGAGTAGAGTCCACTTCCTCTACAGTAACTCTGCTTTGTTCCATCAAGTGGAGAATCTCTCCTAAACAAAAACAGTCATTTAGTGTCACTTCAAGAGTACAAAGATCACAAAACACCTTCCGTTGAAACCTGTGTAACCTGTTTCTATAGAGTAACCCACAATAGGCCTTGTGGGTCATTTCCAAGAAGGAAATATTATATTAGGAGGAATATATCTAATTTATTTGGTCTAAAATGGTTGCTGGTTAATAATTGATTTGAACAGGTAAAATGAGAAGTAGCCCAGTATCTCGTCACAGTCATACTTGACGTAAGCACACAGTCGACATCTCTGGTCTCTAGGATGCTGTTGTAGAATTCCTCTCTCACAGCTTCAAGCTTCTTATCAAAGCAGGGAGCCACCACCACATGGAAAATCTGATCTGGGGTCAGCTTCTACATGGACAACACAGATTCAGTGCTTCATTCAGTTACTACTAATAAAAAAAAAAAAAAAAAAAAAAAATTAAGTTTCAGAGCAAAGCAAAACTAGCAAAACAGGTCTTCCAGTGAGCCCTGGACAGGGGTACACCACTCACCTGTTGTCTGGCGAAAAAGTCTTTGACCAAAGAGCCCATAATCTGTTGAGGTGATCTAGCACTGCAGATGTGTGGTGTGACCAGGCTACCAAGAACACGCTCTGCATAGCGAATCCATCCTGCGCAAAAACACACAATAATTCATTTAATCTTCATACACTACCAGTCAAAAGTTTTTGAACAGTAAGATTTTTTTTTTGTTTTTTTAAAAAAGTCTTTTCTGCATGTATTTGATCCAAAATATGGCCAAAAAACCCGTAATATTGTGAAATATATTTACTATGTAAAATAATTGTTTTCAATTTGAATATTTTTTAAAATGTAATTTATTGCTGTGATCAAAGCTACATTTTCAGTATCATTACTCCAGTCTTCAGTGTCACATGATCTTTCAGAAATTATTCAAACATGCTGATTTGCTGTTTAAGAAACATTTTAATTATTATTATTATTATTATTATTATTATTATTATTATTATCATCATCATCAATATTTACAACAGTTTAGTTCATTTCTTTCAGGATTCTTTGATAAATAGAACGATCCAATGATCAGCATTAATCTAAAAAATAAAAAATAAAAAACTTTTGTAACACTATACACTATATCATTCAAAATCTTTTTTTTTATAAATTAGAAATTAATATTTTTATTTTAGCAAGAATTCTTTAAAATGATGATAAAGACATCTTTTGAACTTTCTATTCATCAGAGAAACCTGAAAAAAAATTCTACTCAGCTGTTCTCAACATAACAATAATAATAATAATAATAATAATAATAATAATAAATGTTCTTTGAGCAGCAAATCAGAATATTAGAATGACTTCTGAATGGTCATGTGACTGGAGTAATGATGCTAATTAAAAAATATCATTTGTAGTTAAGATATATTACAATTTTTTGATAAAACAAAATGAGAGGGAACATCATTCAGAGCTGTGAAAAGGTGAGCTATAGTATGAGATTTAACTACATTCGACCAAAACACATTATCTGACAATAACTCAATAGCTATACACTAATCAAATCACACACAAAAATACTGAATATACTGCATGCTAATTTCATTATACATATAGCAAAATGCTGCATGACAGCCCTGGTTTGTTTCATGGGAACTGTCACTGAACTAAACATCCTGCAAGTCACACTGGATAAACACATTAGTTTAGTGGGTTAATAATCATCCTTGAAAATGAAATAATAGGCACTGAGAGTGAGGAGGGAAGTTATGAAAAGTGCAGGAAGGGTGTGTGAGGCAGCTTACACTCATCTATCTCACAGCCGCAGAATGCTATGGCTATCTAACACAGTCACACCCATTCACACACAACCCACATTTACACACTGTACCACATTTGGCTCTTATCTACATTTAGACAAAATGTTTGAGGAACACATAAAGGCTTGAGGTTCACACAAAGGTGCTAATTTGTGTTGCAAGACAGATGTCAGTTGAAATCTGCAGACTTTTTGCATTCAGTGCTGAAAGCATAATCAAATGAGCTAATGTAGATTTCATAAATGAACATGCAATGTGGTGAAAATCTAAAGAGATTCTGTATGGACCTACTTGTGTATTGCCATTTTGATACCTTTATAGAAGTACAAGTGCTTTCTGGTGGAATGGGACCTTGCAATGTGTTTTAGAGATATAAATAAGCTTCACGATGGTCTTACCTGGACATGAGGATGTGAACATTGGCATAGCATTAGAATCATGATGTTTACGGCGGTAACGCTGGACAAATTCTCTCTGGCTTTCCAAAATGCTAAAACTTGCAGCTACTGTAGTGTCAAAGACATAATGAACCCCTGAGGAGACAGATGAAAGAGGCCTTTAAAACAGCAAGAAAGAACTCACTAACCCTGGTGCATGGTAATCACTGTCAAATAAACTATTAAAAACATTCCTGTTAAGTGAAATGAATGTAAAATAAATAAAAATGTAAACATTAGATGGAAAAACTTAAACTAAAGCAATGCAATGGTAAAATTTTTAGCTGTAAAGAAGCAAAGTAAAAACAAAATGGAAAAAAATATATAGTATATAAAGTATATATATATATATACACACACACACACACACACATATGTATAGTATATATAGTATATATAAATATATAATAAATCCTTATTTTTTTGGTGCAAATACATTAAAGTACCTTGACATTATCACTAAAGACCAGCAATAATAATTTTCATTTTGATTACATAATAATGGCAATATATACATGTGAAAGTCAGACATGCCCCTTTGCCAGCTGTGATGCCTGGTTACTGGTTTAAACTTGGCCCAGGTTTTTAAAAGATTTTTGGGTCAGCACACCTTAATAGCTTCAACAAATGATTGCCAATTAAGTTTAGAATACAATGAATTTAGGCCCAGATTATGCAGAGCTGTAATAGCTGCTAATGGTGGATATTTTGATGAATCGAATCTTTAAGTTTCTATGTATAAACTGTAATAAAATGTAATAAAATATGTTTTTGTAGTTTGCGTTGTCCCTTATCAGTGCAAAATTACCACAAATTAAAAAGGACTCATGCCAATATTGTCCAAAACCTCACTTTTCTAGGGCGTTTCCAAACTTTTGGAGGGCAGTGTGTGTGTATATATATATATATATATATATAGTCTACTATTATATAAAAGATACTGAAATAACACTGATGTGTACAAATATTTAGCTTAGTCAGATTGCATGTGGCAAATGTTTACTACAGTATGTGAATATTTTAATTAAGGCAGTTGGCATAGTGACAGTGACTTCAAGGCAAATGTGGTGTCCAGACGTACCCACACTCTTTAGGAAGCCACAGAGTTTTTTTGCAGCCGCTGGAACGTCCAGCTGAAATTTAATAGCAAAAAATGGAAGCGACTGGGGACAAACAGACACCACGAGAATTTTGTGCTTCGACGTGTCACATTTCTGCCAAAGACACAAAAACAACATGAGATACATCCACACAGACCATCTTTTCAAACTCTGACATTGTTCAAGCTCACACTACCTTATTGAGGGCAAGCACATGGTTGATCTCGTCCAGATTCTGCTGAGAGATTCTCTGGCTTTCGTCCTCCGATATGCAACCGTCACAGGACAGACATGCGCTCAACAACACCTGCTGAACTGAGGTAGACTCTTTCACCTGAGAAAAAGCATACATCAGATTTAACATCCACACGTCCAAAACAAACCGATGTTTGTTCATTCATCCTCCCCCAATCCAAACAACAGATGCAAACCACAGCTTATCAGATCAGTGCAACTCAGTGAGTGTGTCTGACACATATTATACATGAAAAAAAATGAGAAATACCTCTCCAGTGGCAACACCTTTCTCTTGCAGTGAGTTTATACCTTCATCACTTTGCTTCTTGTTGCACTAAAAGGTGAAATTGAGGGAAAAAACAAACATTAGTGACATTGGTAAGGCATGAAAACAGCATCTGATTCAAACAGAAACCAAAATAAGTGAATATTATTGCATTTAGGTATATATATCAGTATCAAATGAATGTACTACCTGTTTAGTGCAGTTCTCACACTTTTCCTTTTTCCGTCCAATACTGACTTCAGACATTGTAAAAGGAGCTCCTGAAATGTTCAATGCCATAAATTATTCACTGTGAAAAGCTGTGCAGCTTTCTGTATTTATAGAGCATTCTCATGTGTTATATGACACCAAAAACACATAGCTAGCCTAAAGAAAGGGGAGTTAGAATTAAAATACAGTTTCAAAATGCCCTCAAAACATTTACTCAATCACCAGTTTAAGAGAAATGCGATAATTTTAGGTTCCCATGATGTGCTCTATTCAGTTTCACCTGATTGCTGTTTTGAGGATCTCTCATGCCTTTGTACATAATCACAGGTTAAGCTATTGGATTGCATTCATTTTCTTAGCATGTGATAGGGTAGTAAACATCATCAAAAGCTCTGAGGACTTCGATTTCGTTAGATAACCCGTGACTTATACTTAACCACCTGTCCTATAACCTAACGCTACCGACTGTCTGAGTACTAAAATAAAGCGTAAACTACAACAAAACAAAAATATAGGCCACCCAACTCACATAAAAATCACATGAAGCCCTTATTGTTCAGGGGGAAACCCAGGAGACGAAACAGTAGTAGGTCTTTACAGCAGGAACTTCTCCTAATGACACTTGAAAGCGCGAGTTGCTCATCAGAAAACAGCGTACTGCGGTCATACAACTCTGATCTTCATCCAGTCATCCGTTTCACAACTCTGAGTAATCCGAATGGGACGCATTGGCGGTAGAAGGATCTCGGCTTGTCTTGACTCCAGTGCATCCGACTCCATTGTCCTTTAGCGGTGTCCGATTCTTGAATGAACCGTCCTTTTGAGTCGGATCTTTTTAGTGAATCAGTTGAACCGTTGAGATGTTCTCGAGTCACTGACTCAGTGAACCAAGAACGTTCACTTTCCTAAGGATCGAACAACCGAACATTCTTTTTCGAACTTATCTGATTTACGCCGTGAAGCCGTTATTGATCAAAGTATTATTTTAATATTGTTTAATGTAAGTTACACAACCAGTCAAAAGTTTTTGAACAGTAACATATTTAATATTTAATAGAAGTCTCTTCTGCTCACCAAGCCTGTATTTATTTGATCTATAATACAGCAAAAGCAGTAACATTTTGAAATATATTTACTATTTAAAATAACTGCTTTCTATTTAATATATTTTAAAATGTCATTGTGATCAAAGCTGAATTTTCAGCAGTGTCACATGATATCATGGAATCATTCTAATATGCTGATTTGCTGTTCAACAAACATTTTTTAGACTTATTATTATCAATATTTAAAACAGCTGAGTACATTTTTTTCCAGGATGCTTTAATTAATAGAAAGATCCAAAAATCAGCATTTATCTGAAATTAAAAGCTTTGTAAGATTATACACTATAGTGACTATATCATTCAAAAGCTTGGAGTCAGTATTTATTTCATTATTTTATTTATTTTGGGAAATAAATTATAGAAATTAATACTTTTATTTAGCAAGGATGCTTTAAATTGATCAAAAGTGATTATAGACATGTATAATGTTACAAAAGATTTTTATTTCAGATAAATGCTGTTCTTCTGAACATCTATTCATCAAAGAAACCTGAAAAAAATTCTACACAACTGTTTTCAACATAATAATAATAATAATAATAATAATAATAATAACAATAAATGTTTTTAAGCAGCAAATCAGAATATTAGAATGATTTCTGAAGGATCATGTGACTGGGGTAATGATGCTAAAAATCAACTTTGAAATCACAGGAATAGATTATATTAAATAGAAAACAGTTATTTTAAATAGTAAAAATATTTCAGAATTGTACTGTTTTTGCTGTGCTTAAGCAAAAAGCAGGCTTGGTGAACAGAAGAAAAATCTTACTGTTCAAAAACTTTTTACTGGTAGTGTAAGTGCAAATTATATGTTCTAAATGTGACCCCGGACCACAAAACCAGTCTTAAGTCGCTGGGGTATATTTGTAGCAATAGCCAAAAATACGTTGTATGGGTCAAAATTATAGATTTTTCTTTTATGGCAAAAATCATTAGGAAATTAAGTAAAGATCATGTTCCATTAAGTTATTTTGTAAAATTCCTACTGTAAATGTATGAAAACTTAATTTTTGATTAGTAATATACATTGTTACGAACTTTATTTGAAGAACTTTAAAGGTGATTTTCTCAATATTTTGATTTTTTTGCACCCTCAGATTTTTAAATAGTTGTATCTCGGCCAAATATTGTCATATCCTAACAAACTATATATCAGTAAAAAGCTTATTTATTCAGCTTTCAATTTTGAAAAAATGACCCTTATGACTGATTTTGTGATCCAGGGTCACAAATGTCTTTGTTTTTACGGGTCGAATCAAAAAAAAAAAAAAAAAAAAAAAAAGAGCTGGGACATAATAAATTTACAGTATCCCTTCCCAATGAACACAACTTGTGCTTACTACAGCACCAGAATGTCAGGGACTACGTGTGGCATGAAACGTCATGACGTAAAGGAACCTCTGAACTGTTCGTTTGAAGCGGTTCATTGAATAAATGTTTGAAAGAACCGATTCGCGAGAATCACTCCTTTCCTGTATGGACACGCATGCGTGAATCAGCAACTCTGGTATACATTCCCCAAAGACCGGTCAAACAACGGTTGACTTGCTGTAAAGAATCATTTTGGTCTTATATACGAATATTTTGGGCTAGTTATGCAGTATACGACTTTGTAATAAGGACTTTACCAAAATCACTAAAACTGGATTCATTATTTTCAGCCAACTTAACCGCAGCCTTCAGATAATCATAAAAGTTTGTTTTTCATGCACATGTTTCAGATTATTTACGAGCCACGAGTAAAGCTCTCTTTGAACTTTTAGAAATGAGTTCACAACACTATCGTGCAAGAGGGAGGCGTCACAATGTAAAGGGCGGGCTCCTTTAAGAGATTCTGTCCAATCAGAACGCAAACCGCAGAGCGGAAATCAACGTCATTCGAATGCGTGTTTACGTGTGTTGTGCGATCTGCACACTTTATTTCCTTAATCTGTTTTGCTCTAGTTTTCTATTGCAGATTTTCAACATTTAGATTTGATATATTTTAAAAAATAATTCAATTTATTTGTTAGACAGACGAACGTGACTTATTAAGGTAAGTTAGATGTCGGATGTTTTCACATGCCGTCAGTTTATTACAGGATATATGTGATTACATTAATAAGGGTGTTGTCCTCGTGCTGTTTCAAATGTATACGAACCTGATCAGGTTTATTATGTTTATATATATAGTATACTGTTCATTAAACACCCTTGTGCAGTATTAAAAGTGAGATTTCAATTGTACAAAGCTTCTGCCAGTATTCTGGCATGTTATGATGAGCACAGTGAAGCTACACACATAACTGAAAAATCTCCAACTAAATCTTTTAGGTGTATTTTTGTGTTCCAAAACATGTGAAATGTATTTACAGATGGGGTACATGGTCGTGGAGAAACACACATCTGATCTTCTCCATTTTAAAAGGTCTCCTGGGATTAGATCATGGTCCCTCCTTGTTGGTATGAGATCTTTTTTATAGAAGAATGTGTGAATAGATGAGTTAACGTGTGACATAAAATATTTTTGAATTGCTTCCTACTTCCTCTTTTTACAGGAATTGCTTCGGTTGGACTAGCAGCAGCCTATTACAGCTCTGGTGAGAAGTGTCTAATAACCTGGAAGTGAACAAAACAATAAAGGGAAGGTTTTTTGTGATCTGTATTCCTCACTTTGCATTGTTCTTTTGTTGTAGACAGCATATTATGGAAGATGTTCTATGTGGCTGGCTGTTTTTTTGTAGCTTTACAGAATATGGAGGAATGGGAGGTGAGAGTCGTTTTATACACTCTACATCCATCTTGAAGTGTTGCATTCAGCTGTCCTGACTAACTGTTTCGCTTTGTCCTTAGGAGGCCATATTTGATAAATCTAAGAATGAGATTGAATTAAAGACGTTTAGTCTCTATACCATGATACTGACTATGTGGAAAAGAGGACATGAAAAAGGTGAGCTTTGTGTTATCTGTTGCTATTTGTTTTGCACTATATGACTGGTCAAATTAAATGATGTTTTCTCCCATTCAGTGGTGTTAAATCTGAGGCACCTGCGGGACGTGAGTGTTCAGGAGGAGAGGGTGAGGTACCTGGGGAAGGGTTACCTGGTGGTGCTGCGTCTAGCGACGGGCTTCTCTCACCCTCTTACGCAGAGTGCCACGCTGGGCTCACGCAGGTAAAAAAAAAAAAATATATATATATATATATATACATATACATATACATATACATATACACACACACACTACCAGTCCAAAGTTTTTGAACAGTAAGATTTTAGTTTTTTTTTTTTTTTTTTTTTTTTTTAAAGAAGTCTCTTTTGCTCACCAAGCCCGCATTTACTTGATCCATAGTACAGCAAAAACCGTAAAATTTTGAAATATTTTTATTATTTAAAATAACTTTTCTATTTGAATATATTTTAAAATGTAATTTATGTATTGTAATTTCAAAGCTGAATTTTTTGCATCATTACTTCAGTCACATGATCCTTCAGAAATCATTCTAATATTCTGATTTGCTGCTCAAAAAACATGTATTATTATTATGTTAAAAACAGTTGAGTAGAATTTTTTCAGGTTTCTTTGATGAATAGAAAGTTCAGAAGAACAGCATTTATCTGAAATAGAAATCTTTTGTAACATTATAAATGTCTTTATCATCACTTTTGATCAATTTAAAGCATCCTTGCTAAATAAAAGTATTAATTTTATCATTTCTTTTCCAAAAAAATCAATACATAAAAATTATACTGACTTTTTTGAATGGTATAGTGTATAATGTTACAAAAGCTTTTTATTTCAGATAAATGCTGATCTTTGGATCTTTGTATTCATCAAAGAATCCTGAAAAAAGAAAATGTACTCAACTGCTTTAAATATTGCTCCAGACTGGAGTAACGGCTGCCGAATATGCAGCTTTGCCATCACAGCAATAAATAACCATTTAAAATATGATAATAGTTCTTTTAAATTGTAAAAATAAATATATAACATAAATTTATGTTTAATTATTTTTAATAATAAAAAAATGTAGAGTACATTTTAGATTACTCGAAGCTTTACAAGAGATGAAACTGTAAAAGAAGCATAAAAATAACAAAAGCAATATAATAAATTAATAATCACACCAGTGTGACAATATTTGCTTGACAGTTCAGCACATTGTTACCATTTTTCTTACATTCAGTGATGTAGAGGCACTTGCTGCACTTCTGAAGCGCTTCTTGGGTCTTGAAGAGTTACAGAGACGTTTGGCAGAAGAAGAGTATCCTCAGGATGATGATGACATTGAAGATCTGGGATTGGGCGATAGCAGCGATTCAAAAGATGAAGATGAACTTTAAAAACCTCGGGGAGAGATGGAAAACAGGGGACAAGACACTGTATCAAGCCTTACATTAAACAAGCCAAACATTCCAGTCTTACAAACATCCTGATGACAATCTCAAAGCTTTATATGTTACTGCAGCATTGCAACTTCAAAGAGGCATTACCAGATGACATTCAGTACTTCTGCAAGACTTCTCTCTATACTTTGCCACATGTGTAACTAATTTGACACAGCTTGTGAAATAATGCATGAGAATTCCTTTCAGTTGGTCAAAGCTCAGGTGGTCATGTGCTCTGATCCTCTATGCATGCCCACTCAGATCACACTGTGCCTTTATACACTGCATGAGTACAAGTGCAACTGTGAGGTGTGAAAATGGATTTAACACTGCTTGAAAGTTAATTTTGTCTTTGTAAATATGTAAATATTTTTTTTTCTTCTTTTTTACTTTATAAGAATCTGAAGCTAGCTGTTTATAAATCAATTCAAAAGGGATGGTTTTTAACATTTTTATTAGGGCTGTCACTCGTTATATATATATATATATATATATATATATATATATATATATATATTTTTTTTTTTTTTTTTTTGTGGTAATAAAAATAGACCTAAGCGAACAATGGACTTTAAAGAAAAACAATTTACAAATAATGTACTCACCCTCTTGTCATCCAATATGTTCATGTCTTTATTCAGTCGTAAAGAAATTATGTTTTTTGAGGAAAACATTTCAGTATTTTTCTCCATATAATGGACTGATATGGTGCCACGATTTTGAACTTCCAAAAAGCAGTTTAAATGCGCCTTCAAACGATCCCAAATGCAGTTGTAAACGACCCCAGCCGAGAAAGAAGGGTCTTATCTACCGAAACGATCGGTTATTTTCATAAAAATAATGCAATTTATATACTTTTTAATGTCAAATGCTCGTCTGATCTTACTCTCCCTGAACTCTGTGTATTCTAGCTCAAGACAGTTAGGGTATGTCGAAAAACTCCGACCGTATTTTCTCCCACAACTTCAAAATCATCCTATATCGCCGTTTTACCATTTTTGTTAAGGGTTTTTGATCTTCTTTGCATGTTCACTTTGCAAAGACTGGGTCGGAACTTCTGCAGCGATGCAGGATGATTTTGAAATGATTTTTGAAGTTAGGGTTAGGGAGAAAATATGGTCAGAGTTTTTCGACATACCCTAACTGTCTTGAGCTAGAGAATACACAGTTCAGGGAGAGTAAGACCAGACGAGCTTTGGACATTAAAAAGTATATAAATTGTATACTTTTTATTTAAATAACCGATCGTTTCGCTAAATAAGACCCCAACGGCCTGACGATTGTTTTTACATCATATAATCCTTGTTTAATTTTGCCTAAACAATATTTAAACTATCCACTTAATATTAACATTGGGCCTTTTTTTTATGACACAAATGCTGCAATTTCCTGATATGTGGACATCAAAACGTGTAAACTTTTGATACTTTTTTGACGTGGAAACTGAGCTTTTATTTTAAAATCGTGATGCTTTCTCATATGCTGTATAATGCTTTTTAAATGGGTTTGGAATGGGCCACTTCCGGTATTTTGCCTCTTACTCGACATGAGCAGTCAGGGATTTTTTTTTTAAATTGAGTATTCGAATTGAATCGAGGAATCGTGACAGCCCTAATTTTTATTGATTAATGAGTACACTTTGTTACACATTTCACTTGTGTTTTTAATAAAATAATTTGGTTTAACACTGGTTTATCATGCTTATTAGCTTAGCTTGGTTGCATAATCATTAAATCCTTAATGCCCTGAATATTCAATGTGGTTCAGGGGGGGGAAACAAGCTCTGGATGTGTATGTTAGTAATAGCTTTTTATTTAGACTAGTACAATAAATACAGGAAAAATTACACCGAAAGAAAATAATATTTCAATAATAGAAAAATGAACTCTTTAGCTTTTCCAGCTTTGTTCTAACATTGAAAGAAACCACAATTCGTCACCGACTTGAACAGTCTCAGAAATGTGTAGTGATTTGCTTTCAAACAGGAGACTTTTCTCTGTTGTGACAGAAAGAGATAATCACGTACGTCACTGCCATGAAAATATTCATACATATTAGCCAACTTCACCAAATAACACTTCATTCTGACAAGATTTCGACTAAAATATGATGTGATTTGCACTATGAACTGAGCTTGTGTTTAATGTGGACCTGGCCACAAGAATTTTCTACAACTACATCTTTAGTATTAAAGCAGTCAATTAATTACAGAGCATTTTGGGAGAACATATACATCTGAGAAAACAAGGAATGTTTATAATATCCTCAAAAAGAGGATTAGACACATCAATACAATATTAATACTCCAGTTATTGATCTACAGTTAAGCAGCAAAGCATCATTTCAGTACGAGCCAAGATGATTCACTCTGGATTGCCGAGCATTTCACATCGGTGTCATATTTGCATTTTGCTTTTAGCTTGTGCAATAGCAAGACTATATATTTTTAAAGTAACAAATATTCCGTAATTATCTCATAACTTCAACGTAAACATTTTCTCTTTTAATCCACGACTTTTTTTCCATACACATTTTCCCTTTTAAATAACATCAATTGCACAATTTGAGATGTTCAGCAATGAGAACCAGTGAATACCATTCAGAAAGAAAACAATGCTACAGTAAACATAAGCGATTTGAACTAGTACTGCTAAAGCATCAGTAACCGCTCACAATTGGTAAACAACAATCTCAGCTATGTGCGTAACTAGATTCTCAACGGCTAACGTGGATTTGAATACAGTGAGGCCTTGACTTGCCGTCCGCATCATTGGGTTGGATATGGAAAGACGTATGAACATGAATGTGCAGTTTTAACAGAACCTACATCTAGGCACTACTTAGGGTAAATAGCACTACGCTCACATGCTAGAAATCAGTGATGTTTAGTTTTCACAGTAACGTATGATGGTTTATAGAAGACAATGAACAGCTGATTGAATCTTAAATGATAAAGCAAGTAAACAGACATGGGTCTTTGTTCCCAGCATGGAATATAAACTTTAAAAAGGGTGATGAGCAACTAAAATATGTAGAGAATGAGAAAGTGAGAAGGAAAAGGCTACTGTGTGGGTGAGAGGTACGACCAGATCATAAACGTGCATGCTTTAATACGCCGGGACACTGTTTTGGTTTGTCAAGTGAAAGCAACAGGGTGAAAAAAGACGTAAAAGACATTTGCCGGAAGGGTTCAGCCCTCTCTGGTGCTGACTCTGGGTTCCGCGAAGGAGCTGTGGATGATGCCTGAGATGGACTCCACACCTTCGCCCTCAAGGAAGGTTCGATGATCTCCCTCGATCACGTGAACTGACACCTTCCCATCACATACCTGCAGACATAACACAATTAAATTGTTAAAACTGCAGGGATTCAGTAAGCAATAAGCACAACAGTGAGCTTAAATAGTTAAATAGTTTTTCTCTCAGCATGATCTCCTTCGCAGATCCAGAAGTACATCCTGTGTAATTCTGCTTTCCATATACAGACCACCAGAGCTACAGCTAAAAGGTGGTCACAGTGCAAAATATCCTTAAAACTGGCTTTTTTTTTTTCTTACTGGGTCCGAATACGTTCTTGTTTGTGGAAATCATGCTCACTGGTAGCTAATATGCTTTTATCATTGCTCTGTAAGATTTTCTGATGGTGAGTTTTCTCAAGAAAAAAACTTGTTTGACTTTTTAATATACACACATATATATATATATATATATATATATATATATATTATTAAAAAAAAGTAAAAACTTAAAATTAAATTGACTTTGTTGAATCCTGTTCTTGACGTAACAAAAAAAAATGTAAAATAATATATAATATATAAAAATAACAGTAATAATTAAATAAATAAATTAATAATAATTCTTAAATATAATATAATATAATATAATCATATAAAGGACAAAAAAATATTTCTGAAAGTAAAAGTACTGTTTAAACTAATTATAATAAAAATATTACTTTACAATGTGTTCTTAAAAAAAGGAAAACTTAATTTTTAACCTTTTTAATACTTTTATTCAGCAAGAACACATTAAAATGATCAAAAGTAACAGTACAAACATTTATAATGTCACAAAAATTGTTAAACGTAAAAAATATATGAGCCATTCTACAGAATGGGTGCTAAGTTGGAAAAATCTTGGGGAAAAAAAGTGGTCTGTTTTACAAATTTGTGCATTGTGCAGTTAATTCTCATATTGTATTTTCAGAAAGTTTTGGAATACCCCCCCACCCCAAAATTGTCACTACCGAAATACAGTTATATATAATTTAAGAAGAAGGGTTATATTGACCTATTAAGATTTTGCTTACATCTTCCTTATATAAAATATATATTTTCCTATTTTATTAAAAAGTTTTCAGAGGTAAATCAATAAAAATTACAATTTTAACAATATTTCAAGTGTGATTTATGGGTTTTTGAATCTAATTTTTCTTTGTAAAAGGCAAAAAGTTGATCATATTGATTTCAAAGTTAAGGATTTATTAGTTTGCATATACACAGAACCAAACACTATCATAACATCTTAGTTGATTATTAAGTATACTTTATTTTTTTTAAAAAATGTTTTGTTTGTGTTTTTAGTAGCGACCTCATCACATTACGTAATTTTAACTAACATACTAAAGCACTACAAAAACATACTAAAATACTAAAAATTTGCATAACTCTACTAAAATGTTGTTTATTGCCAAATAAAGGATTATGTGTTCCCTTTGTCACTACTGAAACAATAATGATGTGTCGTGACAATTTTAGATACTTAAATTTAAGATATTTAAACCTAGTTTAAAGATGCTAATCAGCACATGGTTAGCTAGCACAGTTTTGAAGAGTTGTACACACTTAAAAACTAAATGTTACAGAATAACTCCCCAAAACAGTGTGCTTAATTGCTGAAAAAAGGTGTTTGGTAGTGACATTCCTTAAAGTTACTTACAAAATCAGCTTACCAAATCAGCATATTAGGATGATCTATGACGGATCATGTGACACTTAAGACTGGAGTATTATATTTGTGTTCTGTATATTCACCTCATGCAGTTTGTAGTCAGATCCTAAACCATCACCGTACTCGCTGCTGGCCTTGGCTCTCAGCAGAGTGACATTGCCGTGATACTTGGAAGTTGGAACATAGCGATCTGCAGCCTTCAGTTTGTGGTAAAACGTAGAAGCAGCAAAATGGAGCATATCTCGGCTGACATTCTTATGGCTGGACGTGATCAGATCTACAGCCTTGTTCACACGGGCCTCCAGGTCTGACAGAGGTAACAATGTCTCCAACAGCTGTGTGAAAGATTAAGAATACAGAGACAGCATTAGCTTTAGCACTGACTAAACTGTAATGAGTTAAGTATTGTCTATTTATAAAGCATCTTTTGAAGAATGAAGGACTGTGTACCTTGTTGTACTCAGTGCCAGTGAACTGTTGGATAAAAGCACACAGAGCTTCAGTCTCTGCCTCGGACTCTTTGCCAGGGGTCAGTTTGGCTCTGTAACTCTGTTAGAATGAGGAAAAAAAAAGATGAGCGTGTGACTTGGCGCACTAAAATTTTCTGTTTAGGTGTTTCTGAGATCTTTTACTGCACCTGTGTATAAGCTGCCACGTAAGAATGTGAGCCGTCAAAGAGGAAGAGGTATTCCACTGGGCATTTGGCTGCCTGCAGCTGTGAGCACATCTCAAAAGCCACACAAGCACCGAACGAGTAGCCAGCGATGCGATACGGCCCCTCTGGCTGCACCTGCCTCACGCACTCCACATAGTAAGCGGCAAGACTCTGGATACTGTCTAGAGGAGCGGCTACAGATGGACAAAACACAAACAAATTAAATGAATAAAATAATCATTAAACATAATTACATTTTAAACATATATTACTGAATTAAAGGGAGACACTCTTCCCTCTAATAGCTGACTGTTATTCGATGTGAAGAGGGATGGTTGACCAAAATTTTATTAGTCGCTTAAAATAAACAACTACTAGTCGACTAGAAAAATCTTTGGTCAAGGACAGTCCTACTATTCAGTAACATCACTTACAGTAATTTTTAAAATCAAAGATATTATTAAAGGGACAGTTCACCCAAAAATTTTAATTCTGTCATTAATTACGCACCCTCATGTCGTTCCAAACCCGCAAGACCTTCGTTTATTTTCGAAACACAAATAAAGCTTTTTTTGATGAAATCCGCTTTCTGACCCTGCATAGACAGCAATGTAAGGCCTAGAAAGGTAGTGAGGACATTGTTAAAATAGTCAATGTGACATCAGTGTTTCAACCCGTAATGTTACTGACACAGAAAAGAAGAAATTGTTGAATAAAGTCGTTGTTTTTGTTTTCTTTGCACACAAAAAGTATTCTTGTAGCTTCATAAAATTATGGTTGAACCACTGATGTCACATTGTCTATTTAACAATGTCCTTACTACTTTCCTGGGCCTTGAATGTGGTAGTTGCGTTGCTGTCTATGCAGGTCTTACAGGTTTGGAACGACATGAGGGTGAGTAATTAATGACAGAATTTTCATTTTTGGGTGAACTATCCCTTTAATTATTATGAATATATAGAATAATATAAAAGTTAAGTGAGTAAACTGCCTTTCACCCAAGTGTAACAGTAAAAAGTTATCCTTGATCTTCTGTTTGTACCTTTGGTGCACTGCAAGCCGTAGCACGGCACACTAAGCTTGCTGGTAAGAGTGCGGAAGGCAGCAATAGAGCCCTCGATGGGGTGAACAAGGAATAAGGGCCTTTCAGCACTCTGGACCTCGTTCAGTGAGGCCACCGTGGGGCTGTCTGGGTTCACCAGCATCCGGCTCAGATCTGACTCCAGCAGAGCTTGAGCACCAGATCGCTTTGCAGGAGCAGCTCGGGCTTCTGAGACAAACAGAATGAGAGAAAGTTAATATACTGATGCATCATTAATGCAATATTTCTTACAATTTCCTACTAGCTTATTCAAGATAGTGTGGATAACAAAATATGTTCTGGAAAAAACATAAGGGCATTGATACTGGCATTGACATGAATCACATGCTTACCCTCTTTCCCTCCCGACTGGCTGGAAAGCTCTCGTAGCTTATTAATGGTTAGCTGTCGGATTTCCCTCATTGCCATAACGATGTCATAGTCTCTCTCCAGTGTTTGTCTAACCTCAACACCCATCAGCGAATCAAGACCCAGATCAGCCAATGAGGCGTCGGCATTCAGACTGTTCACATCACGCACACCTGAGCAGAAGAGGTGACACTAACTTTAAAAAGCATTGAAAAAATGCAGCTTATCAGACTTTTAACATTTCCAGTCTGAGCTTTTACCCAGAATGTGAGCCACAGCCTCCACCAGGTCCCTCTGTCCGCTTCCTTCCCCTTTAGCCACCACCACTTTCTCTGCCAGCACAAAGCTGGACATTACAGGCCTCTGCTGGCACAGGAACCTATCTAGTACTTCCAAACAGGAAGACATGCGCTGGGGCAACGTGCCACCAATTACAGCGTCATTGCCACCCATGGTTTCCAAGACGACACCCACATCTCCAATGGCACCCCACTGTATGGCCAGGCCTGGGAGGTTGTCGTGGCGGCGCTGCTCACAGATTCGCTCCATGGTGGAGTTAGCAAAGCCGTAGTTGCTCTGGCCAGCGTTACCTCGGCCGCAGCTGACTGAGGAGAACACTACAAAGTGCTGAAGCTCTGGGCACTTCTGCCTAGTCACGCTGTGGAAAAGATTTTTTTTTTTTTAAATTTGTTGTAAGCCACAAGGCTGAAGAAAGATGATATTCAGATATTCAAACCATTTCCTACCTGTCAAGATGGATGGTACCATCATATTTGGGTCTGTTGACGTCAATGAAGTGCTGTGGGGTCAGATTCTCCAGCATGCCGTCTTTAAGGACCTAGATTATAGAGAGAAATATCATGTATTTGTCCGTCCTTTGACTACAAATAGAAAGTGAACTGAAAGCAACAACTGAACGATACCATGGCAAGGTGGAAGATGCCGCCAACTGGACCCAATCGGCAGGCCTCAGTGATGAGACGCTCTGTTCCTGACACGGAGCTGACATCACTAGTGGAAACCAGAACCTGGATGCCCATGGCCTGCCACTCCCGAACACGCTTGGCTTGATAACCTGTTAAAACAACAAACATGTATTAGTGTGTTGCTCTGACCAACATCAATGTTACTTTAGTATTATTTATATACTATTACAGTATGTATTAATAGTTTGAATTATCTTATTTTTAGTTTTAATTTTAATTTTAGTTTCAGTAATCTTACGGGCTTCTGCATTAAAATTTTATATATATAATGATTTTTTTCCCTATATATGTATATATATCAAAACTTTTGATTAGTAATATGCATTGCTAAGAACTTAATTTAGATAACTTTAAAGGTGATTTTCTCAGTATTTTTTTTTTCGCACCCTCAGATTCCAGATTTTCAAGAAGTTGTAAGTTATATTTTGTTTCAGATTTATTTCAATGAATGAAAATGATTTTTAATCATGCTTTTTATGTGCTTTTTTATTCCTTTTTGTATGTGTTTTAATAATTTTATTTTAGCTTTACATTTACTTATTCCCTAGAAAACTAACTGAAATAAATGAAATTTAAATATTACATAAATAAGATTTAAATATAAATTCAGTTTTATTTAAATTAATTTTGTTTTAGTTAACAGCAACAACACTGACCAACACTGACATGAAAGCTGATCAAATCCTAGCGCATATTTACCATTGCGGATGCCAGACCGTGACGTCAGTACCAGTTTGCGAGCACCTCTCTCAGTAAGCCATTGGGCCAACTCCAACCCGAAACCACCCAGACCTCCAGTGATGATGTACGAGAGAGAGGCAGGGAAGAAGGTACGGCAGATAGCGGGAATTGAAAGAGGAGAGGCTGAAGAAACAGTGCTGCTTGTCTCCTCTGAACGTACCTGAGAGGCGAAAGAAGAGAATGCAATTAGCACAGTAAAGTATAAGAAATTTTTTAGGCAGGTTTATTAAAATGAACCACAGTCCTTACCTGCAGCAGGACTTTGCCGATGTGTTTGCCCTGAGCCATGTAGCGGAAGGCGTCCTCCACCTGGTTCCTCTCAAAAACAGTGGTACGTAACGGCTGGACGACCCCACTGGCGATTCCCTTCTTCAGAAGCTCAGATACTTCTTCCCATTCCCTGTTCCCCTCCTCAAACAAAGCATCCAGAAGGATGCCATGGAAGGCCACGTTCTTCAGGAACAGAGCCATACCTGAATCAAAACCAAATGGACAATTACATTTAATTACATGGAAGTGTAAGAAAATAGTAGATGATTGTTGACCGATTCAGAAATTGTTACACATCTGGGACGCACCTAATGGTGTGTTGTTGGAAAGGTCATATTTGCCAATCTCCAGGAAACGGCCATGTCTGGCCAAACAACGCAAGCTGGCCTGCAGCTTTTCTTCAGCAAGGGAGTTTAGTACCAAATCAACTCCTGAAAAAATGCAATCATACAGTGGTTTAATACTTCAATCCACCACAATATTTGATGCAATGCTGCAGTGTATTCAGAGTCTTCAGAGCAAAGTAGTCTATTTACCTTTGCCTTGAGTTTGGAGCATTACATGTTGTTCAAACGAGGCGTCTCTAGAATTAGCAAAGGATTCTGCCGTAAGTTGTGGGAATCTTTCTTGCAGGTATGCCTTCTTCTCTCCAGAACCTGTCAATCGAAACAAGATACATGCCAATAATCAATCGATTACAAGCACAGACATCAGGAAATAGCATAATAGCTTCCCTTTAAGAAAGTATAAGTCTGTTACTTACCCACAGTTGTGAAGACTTTGCAGCGCATACTAAGTGCAATAGCAATAGCAGCCTGTCCTACCCCTCCAGAGCCTGAATGGATCAGCACACTCTCTCCAGGCCTCAGACGCCCTCGTACCACTAGGGAATAATATGCGGTGGCATACACCACTGGAACGGAGGCAGCCTGCTCCAGCGTCCTAAACATAATCAGTTTGACTTAGCATTGAGAGCTTTAAGAGAAGATGCCCAATTCAGATTCATGTGCTAAGGTTCTCACCAGCTAGATGGAACATCCCAAAGGAAGCGCTTGTCTGCGTCGACACATGTGGCCAGACCTTTGGCTGGTAGCAAACCCATTACACGTCGCCCACTGGGGTCTCGCCCTGAAAACTCCATTCCCAGCATGCATTGCTGCAGTGCTATGTCTCCTGAGTGGACAAAATGAGAAGAGTCTTTTTCTTAGGTCTTTTTTTAATAGGGTTAGCGTGCAAGATTTTACACAGGATGGGGTACAAACCAGGGATGGCATCTGGAGGCAGTTTGCCAGTGGCCAGCATGATGTCTCTGAAGTTGAGGGAGGAGTAGTAAACACGGCAGAGCTGCACGTTGGGATTGGACGGGACAAAATGACGCAACGGGGAAGCAATCCATCTCAGCGATGAAAGATCACCGCGAGTCAGGACATTCACATACGCTTGCTCCGTCAACTCCTCGCTAAGATCTAAACATGAATGCACAGAACAGAAGACAATCACAACGTGCTCAAAAGATTATCAAATCAAAGATACAATCACTCAGTCACTTATTAAATAACTCAAAGCGCTGTACATTTTTTATAAAGCTGACTGGTCAGCAGTGTTGCATTGCCAAAATATCATCATCATTTCTGTTACTGTTCTGTTCTGTTTTTTGTCAATTTGTTTGACACTCAAGTTAAAATATATTTAATTACAATTAAATGCATTTAAAATAAATTAATATTTGCAATTAAAAGTGAAAATGCCATTAAATAATAAAAATAATATTAATGCAATATCATCAACAAACAACTATACTAGTAGTACTAAAATGCATTTATTAATAATACTAGGGCTGCCCTTGACTAAAGATTTTTCTGGTTGACTAGTAGTCGTTCATTTTAGATATAAGTCGACTGTTAGTCGCACATTTATTAATAAACCACATAAGCACTCAAGCGCACAAAAAAAACGCTTGCCACAGTTGCTAATTATATTTAATAATTATGAATGTGTCTGGGAAAAACAGCAAGGAGACTGTATTAACGTTTGAATAATTTATTGATAAACTAGTGCTTTCTTTGTTTTCAGTTTAAGAGATGAAATTGGCGACACTGACTCAAATTGATTTATTTAAAAGTAAATTTCACTGTCTATAGATATATTTTTCATGTTGTAAGGCAAGTATACACAGAGTTTCGAAGTGACTCGCTCAAGTTCACAGAGACCGAGACGGCAGAAAGCGCATCCTGTTTGCTTTTATTATTTTACAAAAGCGCAACATTTCATTGTTATTCTGAGTGCACACAAATAAACGTAGAGTCTTTACAGATTAGAAAGCTGTATTACTTTTATCTGTATGACTATAAATGACGGAGTATTTTAAGAGCAAGTGACCGTACCAGCGCCACCATCTGTCATGCAGTAAGTGCAGTACCGTTCAGCTTCCACACACTTCAATAGCGCACATTTTTCTAGGTGAACATTAGATTGAGCGGCCATGTAAAGTTGCTAATACATACATCTTTTAGATGAAAAGCCATATTTGAGGTTGATGAATAATAAGTGAGCATTTGGATGTCTTGCCCAATGTACTATAGTACCACATAGACCAGCCGTTAATGATCTGTCCGTCACAGACTGTGTGACCTCGCCACTTCCTGTGGAATTTTTTTCTGCGACTAAGCAACTAATAAAATTTTGGTCAACCAAACCTCTTCTCGTCAACTAATGGTTAGTAATACCTAAATAACGTATGTTATTAGGAAATAATCAGTCTTCTATATTTCTTGTTTACATCAGATCAGTGATGTTACTAAATGTCTTATATGACTTCCATTTTTTTTTTTTTTTTTTTTTTTTTACCTTGTGTTAACAACTGGTGTCTGAAAACGCCCCACAGTCCATCACGGTACACATTCATGACCAGATCTTTTTTCAGCAATGCCTTCATCTCTTTTTGGGTTGGAACAAGGGAGGGAACTTCAGCTCCCTTACTTAGATTAGAAACAAATGCACACCTATTGGGGAGGAGAAAGAATACCATGTACATGAATACAACATTAACATCTATACTAAAAAAAACAAAACCAGTCGATATCTAACAATTGCATAATTTTAAAATCAAAAATATGATGACAACAGTAGCATATATGGAACACTAATTGCACAGGAAGTGGACTGACCGTATACGGTTGCCTCCAGGCTCCTGTCTGAGGCAGTTTACCATTCCCACCACTCCATTATGTACCTTAGTGGCAGTGAGCCAGACTGGGATATCAGATGACTCAGCTAAAGTGCTCTAATAAGAAAAAAAGGAGACAGAAAGGGTTAGAGGCATGCATTAGGATTAATTTAATGAGTTTGTTTGGTTTTAGCATGTTGCAGTGCTACAGGACTGCCGAGTGTTATTTGTGGCCTTGGCAACACCCCTAATGAGTCTGCATGATTAAAGTGGTGTTGAAATTGAATTAGTGACAGATGTTTTTCTGTATTGTGACGTACATCCGAGCATAACAGATTATCGGAAAAAAAAAAAAAAAAAAAAAAAAAGTAGGGCGGAGACTTAAACATATCTATCGGTTGTTGATTACATTTCAAGATGTGGGTGTTCTACTCAAAATGAATGCAAGCTTGCAGTCAAAAGTGACTTTAATATTCACCTTTAGAGTCTCCACCCATGTATAGTCACTAGGGTCCACAACAACAAAGATAGGTTGATCCTGAGGGGACTCTTGGCGCCGGTGGCAGAGGAAGAGAGCAGAACCGTAGTAGGACTTTCTCAGCATGACCACATTTAAAGATGCCTTTTGGAAGAGTTCCTCCCATTCAGTCTGAAAACATAAAACAATTCTGTTTAGGACCTGAGAATGTTTGCAATGAGCCAGACTAAACAAAATAAAAGAACAGACAAAACAATGTCAAGTTTTTTTTAAATACAACATTGTTATTCAAATAAGTCACTTTCATTTATGTTGCGGATCTGATTGATTAAGTGCATTAAAGTTTTTAAGCACACACCTGTGTCAACAAACCCTCCTGGTTGTTTTGAGATGTGAGGAAGGCTACCGTCTCTCCCAGAGTGTCTCCTCTCAATAGGGTGTGGATCAAAACAAAACCACCTTCCCTCGCAGCTGAAGTCAGGTTCTCTAACAGAAGCCCAGGGTTAGCCGTGTGCCCTGTTGCACAGTTACACACAACCAGGTCAGCCCCATTCAGACCGCCTGTTGCTGGGCCTTGAAGAGGGTCCCACTGGGCAGTTGAGATGCCCTGCTCTTCCAGGGAGCTCTGGTTAGCAGAAAGCTGGTCAGCAGAGACATCTGAGGCTGTGTAGTCAAGACGCAACATCGGCTGGATATTAAGGAGACCAACAGCCCGGGAAAACACACGACCCTCAGCGGATAGAGCCTGAAGGAGAAGAATACATGTTGAGAACCTCAACCTCTGTCTGTTTTCATCCTAAATAATCTATTCGCCATACCTCCACAACTTTGAGTTTTCCAGGAGTGCTGTTCTCAAGGGCCGTGTCCAAGCAGTGACGTAGCGCCTGGGAGTCCAGCAGGCCGTTGAGCAGAGGGTCCTGCAGCAAACAGTCTCTCTCCTTCTCCACCGTCTGTTCAAGCTCAGAGCGCAGGTTCCCATTCAGCTCAAGGCCACAAAGCACAGTGAGCAACCGCAACAGGCCTTTCTCTGCCTCCGCTCCAATCAGCTGGCCCTCGGTCGCACCTTCTAACCCAGGGATGGAGACCTTCACTCCCTGATTGGCCAGCTTCCTTTGCAGGCGCTGTACTAGACCTACACAAACAACATAGGGAAAGTAAGTAAAGTGCCACAGAAACAGAAGAAAATAACCTAGAAAATTAAAACTGGGGACAAAAATGAAATCATTTTAGGTTAGTTAAATTTTAAAGTATTAAATGGATCAGTAAAAAAGAACAAACAAAAAAATTCAATTAATGCTGAATGTTCTTTTTGTTTCATTTTCTATTTATCAAAAATCCTGAAAATGTAAAAAAAAAAAAAAAAATTAATCAAAGTTTTCAACATTGATAAATACTAAGAAATTCATATTAGAATGATTTCTGAAGGATCACGTGGCAATAAAGACTGCTGAAAATTCACCTTTGCTATCACAGGAATAAATTGCATTTCACAATATATTAAAATACGAAACTTTTACTGTATTTTTGATCAGCCTTGGTGCGCAAAAGAGACTTCTTTCATAAATATTTAAAAAAATCTTAATGTAAAATGCTATGCTGCAATTCACAATTAAATTAAAATTAGACCATGCCTTTGCAATGTCTCAGTTGGTCTCCAAGTTTCTCATTGGTTCTCAGGCAATCTGATTCCACATAGGGAACAAAGGCAAACTCCTCCAAAGTGGGTGGAGCCTGCTGCTGTTGGCGACGGGGTGCTACAGTAGCGTGAAGCCCACAGATCTGAACTCCTCCAGCTGTGATGCTGTCCAGGCAGCGGTCGACATGAACGTCCACAGCTGAGGAGAAGACATTTTGGTCAGATGCATTTCAAACTAGGTCAGGTTACATTAGACTTCAGGTAGATGGTGTCTAATACCTTTCTGGTCATCTGAATACTCATTCACCCTCTCCTCATGAAGTTTGGGGTCCACACACACCGAGCGGATACGAGTTGGCAGTCTCAAACTGCGACCAGGCAGTCCCACTACAATCATTTGTAGCATGGTGTCTAAAAATGTCACCCAGTTACCCGTCCAATGAAGCTTTCCATGGTCACCTGGAAGAACCAGAATACAAACTCAGAATTGGCCATTTGACCACAGCAATCTGTATAAATATTATCTATACAATATAAATTTAAGATGCACTTAAGGGAATTTACCAGCATTGTTAGATTCCAGGATCCCCTGGAAGGTCTTGCCATAGTCATATCCACGCAGACGCAGCTCTTTGTAGATGTCTCCGGATTTCAAAAGGAGTTTAGGATCTTCTTTGTCTACAGTCATTGGTTTATTTAGCACAGCATGGAAAGCATCAAGTCCAGCATCCTCCAAGACACTCACCTTACCTGAGAACACAAGGATATCAGTGTGATCATGAGTCTAAAATATGACATTTGTCAAGCAGTTGTGAATGATGTCTTACATTGACTGGAAACTCACCACTAACAGCCAGGTTCCCATTCTCAGACACCTCAAAACGGTTAGTAGCGGGCATGAGTCGCACCTCCAGCTGGACAGACCCTGTGATAGTGCACACAAAACCAATCCGGTTAACAACAAGCAACATGGACTAGCTAACAACTAGTCTGCTCTATTTACACTACAGTTTAAAAGTTTGGGATTGGTAAGATTAAATTTTTTTGGTCCTTCAGAAATCATTCTGATATATTGATTTGGTAATCTTATTATTATCAATGTTAAAAATGGTTATCCTGCTTAATATTTTTGTGGAAATGATGATACATTATTTTCAGGAGTCTTTGATGAATATAAAAAATTAAACAGAACAGCACTTATTTGAATTAGAAATCTTTTGTAACATTCCAAATGTCTTACCTTTGGTCAAATTAATGTGTACTTACTGAATAAAAGTATTAATTTATTATATATTAAAAAAAACACTGACCCCAAACTTTTAAAAGCTAGTGTATTTTTAGTAATAAAGTATATTTTTTCCACCTCAGAATAAGAAATAAGCCATATAATAGTGCAACAGTGAGACAGAAATTTGCTAAGTCATCATTGTGAGATAAAAAGTGACTGGGAGAAACTTCAGTAGCAAATAATTCCAGACTTAAAGGGACAGTTCACCCAAAAATGACTCACGCTCATGTTGTTCCAAACCGCTTAGAGCTTTGTTTATCTTCAGAACACATTAAAACATTTAATTCTTAATTTTAGACGCGGAAGAGAAGAAATTGTTGAATAAAGTCCTTCATAAAATTAAGGTTGAACAACTGATGTCACAAGGACTATTTTTTCAATGTCCTTACTCCTTTCTGGGCCTTGAACGTGTCAGTTGCATTGCTGTCTATGCAGGGTCAGAAAGCTCTTGGATTTCATCAAAAATGTCTTCATTTGTGTTCTGAAGATAAACAAAGTTCTTACAGGTTTGTAACAACATAAGGGTGAGTTTTTGGGTGAACTATCCCTTTAAAGTACACAGAAAACAATTTTTTTTTTTTACCTGTCTTGGGCAGGATGGTGGCTCTATGGATGGTGACGTCTTCAAATGTAACAGGTGTGTGCTCCATGACTGCACCTAGAGATCTCATCAGAGTCCTCCAAGCCAAAACCAGGTATCCTGTTGCTGGGTATAGCACTCGACCATCAATGCAATGTCCAATCATGTAGTAATCAGGAGACTCCGGGTTCATGTCTGCACAAAACATTCAAAAATAAGCATGACACGACAGCAAAGATGAGAAAAACACTAACTTCTGCTTCACAATTACCCACCAATATTGTACACAGTGGCTGAGGTGGATCCCCCTGAGCCAGCAGGGAAGTCCTCCACCTTGGGTACGTCCCAGACCTGGGAATGATCCCACTGAATTTGAGGGGAGATGAGGGGGGTCCCTGACGGGACGGGGTATTCAACAGCTGGATATAATTTATTACTATCCACGTTAATTCTGCAAAGCAAGAGAGTGTGCATCAATCAGTAAACATCAAAAATGCTGACAACTTCAGGTCGTTAGGATGTGAAGAATATATAAACCAACCCATTCATGTAGATCTTGCCCACATGAGAGAGGAAGAACTCCAGATTGTTGGCATGTCCTCTTTTCATCAGGGGCAGGATAGAGCAGGTAGGTTTCAGGCTTCGCTTCAGGATGGCCTGAAGATAAATCCAAGAATATGTTAATAACAGAAATGCATTTGAATCTGCAAGAAATGCGTTTAGGGTTAATTCCCTGTTACCTGCAGCAAAGCATGCGGGGCAATTTCTACTACCACAGCATTATCCGGCACAAAGCTCAGTCCCTCCTGAAAGAGCACAGGGCTGACCAAGTTATTAACGTGGTACTCTGCAGATGAGTACAGCGCCAGTGGGCTCTCCCAGTCTGCCTGCGGGATGGACGTGCTAATCCAACGTGGTGAACGAGGCCTTGGGTTCTTTATTACCTACAAGAACACACACAGGAAGTCAGTGTCTGAGGTTTTGAGGTGTTAATGGCCAGCAGAGGGCACTGTGACACTGCAACGTCTCACAAACTTACCTTCTGCAGTGCAGACAGAAGGGCTGGAGCAAGAGAGGCCATGTAATAGGAGTGGAAAGCAACACCGGCACTGCGCACTTCTTTGGCAAACACACCGCTCTCTTTCAGCTGGGCAACAAACTTGCTGACAGAGTCCTGCATAACCAAGCATAATTTCATTTTATATATTAAAAAAAATTTAATAATTTTTCAATAATTAAATAAAAAGAGCACATCCCTTATACATTTAAAGCACAACTGTTTTCAAAATTGATAATAATAAATGTTTTAGTAGAAAACAATTATTTTTAAAAGTGCTGTGCAACGATTAATAGTGATTAACAGCATCCAATATAAAGGTTTTTGTTTACATAACACGTGCATGTACTGTGTATATTTATTATCTATATATAAATACACACACATACAGTATATATTTTGAGAATATTTACATGTATTTACATGTATATATTTTGTTAATATAATTAATATTATATATAAATATATTTAATATATATATTTTTCTTAAATATATCCATGCATGTGTGTGTATTTATATATACATAATAAATATACACAGTACACACATATTATTTAAACACATTTTATTTTGGATGCGATTAATTGCAATTAATCGTTGCACAGCACTCATTTTTAAAAATTAATAATATTTCACAGTATTTCTGTTTGTATTGTATTTTTAATGAAATATATGTAGCCTTGATGACTTTTCAAAAGCAAAAAATTTTTTGATTGGTGTTGTATATAAAATTTAATTTATTTCTGTTTAAAATATATAATTTCATTTTATTTTATATAAAAAATGGTTTGTTAGGATAGGACAATATTTGGCAACTATTGAAAATCTGGAATCTGAGGGTGCAAAAAAAAAAAAAAAGAAAAAAAAAAAATCCAAATAATCGAGAAAAATCACCTATAAAGTTGTCCAAATGAAGGTCTTAGCATTGCATATTACTAATCAAACATTAAGTTTTGATATATTTATGGTTGGAAATTTACAAAATATATTCATGGAACATGATCTTTACTTAACAATTTTGACCCATACAATGTTTTTTTGGCTATTGCTACAAATATACCCGTACTACTTAAGACTAATTTTGTGGTCTAGGGTCACATATATTTGTGCATATATTTATTAATCCCTAATAAATATACGTACACATAGATATTTATTAGAGATTAAGGTGATTTTAATTCTTCGCATGTATATACCTGAGGGCCTGAGATGGTCACTGTGTCCTCAGCATTGTGACAAGCAGGAACGACACCCTGGGGACATTGAGCTTTGCATTCTTCCCACGTTAGGCCTGAGGGGGGAAATGATGGGAGGGTTAGTAAAAGAAACCATTCGTAAGCTTGCTAAAAAAATTTATAGCATACATTGCTGAACAAAAGACTAGGCAAATCCCCCATGGAGGGACGCTTTGCGCCTGATTAATGAAGCATAGACTGTCAAGGCATCTGCTGCCACACTAACCCACTGCAGCCATGCCTCCTGGGGGCAGGTTGGCCTCTTTAATACAGCGTCCTCTCCAGTAAGCGGCTAGGATGGCCTCGCTGTGACTCAGGGAGCCATCAGCGTAACCACACGCTAGCTCTCCCACAGAGTGGCCCACAATCCCATCAGGCCGAAGACCCATCTTCTGCAACATGTCAATCTGGGCGACCTGGAAAATTGAGAGGAATGCATTCAGGTACAACTATCAAGTTTACCAGGTTTAAAATGAATGATATATCAAAGATTTATCAGTTCTTTTGTTCTCATAACTGATTGTGACGTGACAAGTTTGAATATGCAAGTGTGCCAGTTCCACAGGAAAGAGCGGTTTGCTTAAGCAGAAAGAAAGCTATACAGGTTTGAACATGCAGGTTGAGTAAATAATGACAGAATTTACATTTCTGGATCTCTTTGTGAGACAGTCTTGCATACGGAGTGACTGTTGAAATCACTGATTGTGCCACTGTACTGTAACATTTTCCAGGCCTATATCAGTTCCAAAGTTGACAGGGGTCATGTTTTCATTGAGAAATTCTGCTGATGTCAATCCTGTTCCAGTCAAACTGGCACTGTACTTGGTGTCTAAGGGAGACTGACCTGGATGGCTGCAAGACCAACAAATGCGTGGACAGTGTCTTCAAAAGTGCTCTCATCAGCGTCCATGAGCAAGCGAGACACACACAAGCCGGTGTCCTTCAGAGCAACGTCTGAACGCTGGATCGACTCCCGGAATTCAGGCAGCTGCATCAGTGTACGGCCCATTCCTGCCCACTGCGTGCCCATACCTGTCAGGTGACCGATACAAACAGAGACAGGACACAAAAATAAACATCCAGCCAATGTGATCATGTGTAGATGCTTTCCATTGTGGCGACCGACTCTGAATCGCAACCTTAAAAGTGGTAATAAATTATACCGTAAATGTGTTATAATTACACAAAATTAAAAAAAAAAACTTCTGGCATTTTTGTGTATTTGAACCCTTACCAACAATAACTGTAAGATTTTGAGATCCATCTTTTCACACCAAGGACAACTGAGGGACTCATATGCAACTATTACAGAAGGTTCAAACACTCAGGGTGTACTCACACTAGGCATGGTTGCCGTGAACCGGGCCCGAGTACGATTGTCCCCCCTCCCCACTCCCCCTCTGGCCTGTACTCACATAGGGTTTCAGCATTCGTGCCGGAGCATGCTTACGTCATTATGGTACGACGGTTTCAGGATAAACAGGAAGAGCGGCGCTCTCGCTGAACGCAATCTGCGTCCATCGCAATCTGCGTCCATCGCTCTGGTTACTTTGTGGATAGTAATTTTGAGTCCCTCTCATAGCCTGTTGCTGAACAGGTCTATCGCTTTTGTGGCACGAAAATTTTCACGCAATCGCGCTGCTGGTATGAGGAGGTTTGCAAGGTACCAGCTGAAGTGCGGCACGGACTTTGCAGCTTTGATTACCGACTACAGTTCCCGTACATCGGAAAAAAACGTAACGTCACGTGTCCTGTTCCGCGCTCTAGCACGGTTAGCGCTCACACTACATGCGAACCGCGCCCGAGTCCAACTGAACCGTGCTCTGGCACACCTCTTCCAAGCGGGCCAGGGACGGCTAAACGTACCGCGCCCGGGCACGGTTCGGAGCACTCACACTAGTCAAACGAACCGTGCTTTGGTGGTCAAACGCACTCGGGCACGGTTCAAACTGCCTAGTGTGAGTACACCCTCACTGATGCTCTAGAAAGATAAACCATGTATTAAGAGCCGGGGGTGAAAACTTTTGAACACAATGGAGATGTGTGCATTTTTCTTATTTTGCCTATATATCATATTTTTTCATTTAGTACTGCCCTTCAGAGGCTACAGAAGATAGATAGTTTCCCAGAAGACAAAATAAATTTAATTCAAAAAGTTTTCACCCCCCAGCTCTTAATGCATTGTGTTTCCTTCTAAAGCATCAGTGAGCATTTCATCATTTTAATTTTATTGTTGGATATTTTTGTGTTTAAGACTAATAGTATCTAATAGTACCAGCTTTCTTGTTTTTATCTCACCATGGCAGCGTCAGGAAAAAAAAACTCTTTTTGGACATTAGAGGATGTTTTCTAAAAGTTACAGTATGTATTTTATAGTACATCAATCTCTTTTAGCACAAAAGGTTGAGGGAAATAAGATTTCTCCCCTTTAAACTGTTCACCATAAATAAATGCCCCCTCACCTGAGCAAACGAACCAGAGGGGTCTGGGTGTGGGCTGGTTTTGTTGAACCTCTGTAAGCTCTCCCTGTGCTCCAATCAGTGCATAGCCCCTGTACGGCATGCTTGCCGTTGGAACTCCAGACACATCATTCAGAAGTGACAGGTAGCTTGGATTATCCTTATACTGCTGGGCGTTTTTGAGAAGGGAAGTGACCGCCTCCTCTGTGCGACCGGAGGCCTGCAGGAGTCTGGGGACTGAAGGCTCTGCAGCCTGAGCCAGTGATTTTGACCCATGTGGACGCAGGATAACATGGACATTTGAGCCTCCGAAGCCAAATGAGTTGATGCCCACAATGCCACCACGGACAGGTATGGGCTCTGACACCACACGCACCCGGCCGTCCGTCAGAGCAGGAATGTCAGGGTTTGGATCATGGAAATGGATGTTGGGAGCCCAGACACCATGTTCCAGAGACAGAACCACCTGAACACATTCAGTATGAGTTACTTAATTGCATTTGGGATGTGGCTTCCAAATTTTTAAAGAAAAAGCTGACAAGCATTTAATGGGAGAATTGATTAAAAACAGTTCATCTACCTTGGCAAGAGCCGCCAATCCAGAAGCAGGCTCTGGGTGTCCCATGTTAGATTTGGTTGAGCCAATCAAAAGAGGATCCCTCTGTGACTGACAGAATACACTCACAATGCCATTCACTTCCTGAGGATCCCCAACCTGTGAAAGCAGAGTTATTTACAATATGCACATAATAGCAAGCTGAAATTGCTATTACTTAATGACTACACAGAAGGATTTTTTTTTTTTTATATTAACATAAGCATAAAATTATATTAGTGCTGTCAAACGATTAATCGCAATTAATCACATCCAAAATAAAAGTTTGTTTACATAAAATATGTGTGTACTGTAGAGTTTTTATGTATACAGTATATATTTTGAAAATATTTACATGTATTTACATATATATTGATATTCATATAATTTATATTATATATAAATATATTAAATATATATACACATAACATTTTTCTTATTTATATATATATATATAATAAATAAACACAGTACACATACATATATTATGTCAACAAAAACTTTTATTACTTTTATTCTTTTATTGTGATTTATTTAATTGTGATTAATCGCGATTAATCGTTTTACAGCACTAAATTATATGTAACTGTTTACCACTATTTCCACCTTAAATTAAAAATATTTAATTATTATTATTATTAACAAAAATTGGACTAATAGTATCTAACAATACCTGCTTTTTTATTATTATTTTTGTATTGTATTATTTTTGTATTGTTCTTGTGTTTTTTAAATTAATAAATAATTTAATTAATATTTATTTATTCACTTTTTTTTTTACTTACTGTGTATTATTTACTTGTTTATTGGAATATACACCTTAAAGTGATATTTCACCAAAAATTACAATTTTGTCATGAAGGACTGACAGTCCTTAAATTAAAAACATTAAATTATTATTATTATTATTTTTAATTTAATTTAACAATTACTTTTTTTTGGACTAATAGTATCTAACAACACCTTCTTTTTTATTATTATTTTTGTATTGCTGTTGTGTTTTTTAAAATTAATTAATAATTCAATTAATATTTATTTATTCACTTATTTATTTATTTATTTATTTGCTGCTTATTATTTACTTATTTATTGGAATATAGACCTTAAAGTGATATTTCAGGGCCAGTGTGAAAAAGGCACGTATCAATCTGTTCCCATTCATAATTTTAAAACAAAAAATGCATATGTGTAATTTCACAGTGACTGACCTTAGTACCGGTTCCGTGGGCCTCAACGTACTCCACTTGCTCAGGTGATATGTTGGCTTCCTCGTAAAGGGAACGAACCAGGCGCTGCTGCATCTCACCTGATGGGAATGTCACCCCTGAGGAAAGACGTAGCAGTCATGACATATGCCTTTCTGGAACGCACATGTGAGCTACTGCATAACTTCTGTACTCGATGTAGCACCACATGACACACAACAGGAACTAGAGAGTCTGATATCAGACGTATGCCAGAGATTTCAAATTCCCTCAGCTCTCACGCTCAGCCAAGTGTCATGTTTAAAAACACTGGCAGGAGGCACTGGGGGAAAGGCTAGCATCTACGACACATGCAGTGCCAGCATTCACAGTAATGCCAGGGCGTCCAGAGTAAGTAAGCAGGTATTAGCTGAGCTGATTTCACTCATGCTAGAGGTTTGGTGGCAGATTTGTGGGGGGGTTGGTTTACCTTGCTCTTTGTAGCCGTCTGTGTTATTGCCAGCATTGAGAACTGTCGCATAGATTCTCTTAGCCATTGACTTTTTGGTCACGAGTACTGCGACAGCAGCCTCTGCGCGACAGTAGCCATTTCCTAGAGGGTAAAACAAAAAAACTGTATTATAAAGCCGCCATTTATTAACAGCAGAGCAAATTAGAAATGTACTCACAAATTGTTTTTTATACTTTGTGCAGTATGCAGATTTTCACAAACTACAGAATACTACTTTTATTAAAATGTATTTAGCAAAAAACACATAGTGTCAGGTATTAAATTAGAGTTATAAGAGTTAACTAAAACTAAAATTAAAACCATAAAAACATTTTTGTTAAACACTCATTTAAATAAAATAAACAATAAAAATAAACATTTTATTTCAGGTAGTTTAAGGCAACATTTCTTATTTTAATTAAGCTTAACTTGATCATTTAAAATAACTAAAACTGAAATAATAATAATAAAATATATATAAAATAATAACAATAATAATAATAATAACAACAATAATAATATATATATATATATATAATATATATATATATATATAAAACGAGAAATACAACAAAATAACTAAAACTTTAACTCAAAAAACTCATGTATGTATGAACACTTAGAAGGCCATTTTTTTTAACTGTTATGCAATGAGTGATGTTTATAGAACCAGATTCCTTTAATGTCTTACTGAGAAAGCTGTAGATGTTACAGTGACATACGTAATCTCACCTGAGGCATCAAATGACTTGCATGTTCCTTCAGGACTGAGCATGCCCAGTTTCATGAACTGCACTGAGGTGTTGGGCTTGAGCAGCAGGTTGACTCCGCCCACAAGTGCCGCATCACATTGGCCATGGCGAATAGCGTTGAAGGCATTCTCCAGAGCCAGCAGACTAGATGAGCATGCCGTGTCAATGGCTGTACTTGGACCTGAATGTTCATTGGACATCAGAAACAATCTTAATGTCTGATCGCATTAAGGATTCTTGCATAAAGTAATTCAAGTAATCCATCTCAACCGGTTGCCTCAGTCTAATGTGACAGTATAAGTCAAGAAATGACAGTGTAATGAGTCACTTATTCAAATTACCTCAGACGACACATCACACCATACAGAAAGAATGATGACAGAGTCTTTCAAAACAATGGTCTTGACAACTCAATTCCGTCCTGCAATGTGCACGAGCATTGAGTCACTAATTAAACATGTAGTGTTTACATACCACTGAAATCAAAGAAGTAAGACAAGCGGTTGGCAAACATGGCCCGCTGGCATCCCGTCATGCTGTATCCCAGCAGCTCCTCTGGGTCTTTACTGAAGGCCTCTCCAGCTTCTGAGCCACTTACTCCAATGTAGACGCCAGTCTTGCTGCCACGCATGGACACCGGGTTTATGCCTAAAGGGAAAAAATTAACAGGTTTTATATTCACAAAGTCAGAAAAAAAACTAGGTTCAAAACAAAACATAATTGCTCAAGAGACAATTCTTATTATTATCGATATTTAAAACAGTTGTGCTTTTACATAGTTTTAAACACAGGAAATCAACTATATTTCATATACCCATATTTTTGCGGAAAATGTGATGCACATTTTTCAGGATTTTTTGATATCCTTTTATATTTTTCTAAGAGAAATCTTGAATATTATAAATCTCTCTACTCTCACTTCAATACATCCTTACTGAAAAAATAATAAAATTAAATAAAACAAAATTTAAACAAAAAATTTAAATAAAATGAAACAATTCAATTAAAATAAAATAAATGAGCTGTTGTACATAGTTTTAAACTCACTTCAATGCATCCTTACTGAAAAAATAATCAAATTAAATAAAACAAAATAAAAAAAATGTAATAAAATTAAATGATACAATTAAATAAAACAAATCAGCTGTTTTACATAGTTTTAAACAGAGTATAGCATGTGATACCACAAGAAATTAGCTATATATTTTATATATCCATATTTTTGTGAAAAATGTGATTCACATTTTTCAGGATTTTTCTGATATCCTTTGATATTTTTCCAAGATAAATCTTTAACATTATAAATCTCTTTGCTCCCATTTCAATGCATTCTTATGGAAAAAATAATAAAATTAAATAAAACAAAATGTAAAAAAATAAAATAAAATAAAATGAAAAAATAAAATAATACAATAAAATAAAATAAAATTACACAGTTTTAAACAGAGTATAGCATATAATACCACAGGAAATCAACTATATATTTTATATATCCATATTTTTGTGGAAAAATGTGCTGCACAATTTTCAGGATTCTTTTTGATAACAAAATAAAATAAAAAAATAATAATAATTAAAACAAAATTAAATAATAAAATTAAATAATTTAAAAAACATTTTTCAGGATTCTTTGATATCCTTTAACATTTTTCTAAAAAAAATCTTTAACATTATAAATATCTTTACTCTCACTTCAGTCACCTTACTGAAAAAAGTAATCAAATTAAATAAAACAAAATAAAATAAAATAATATAATAAATCAGCTGTTTCACATACTTTAAATAGAGTATAGCATGTAATACCACAGGATATCAACTATATTTAATATACCCATATAGCAGCGCAAGCTTGAAAATAACATTTACATTTATTTGGCAGATGCTTTTATCCAAAATGACATAAACTGCATTCAGGCTATAAATTTTTTTAACGGCATTAGCTACCACAAATGACCTTATATTAATACCTATGATAAATAAAAGAGGGCAGCTGATACTAACCTCCATCGACGATGGCCTCGTACGATATCTCTAGCATAAGCCTCAGCTGTGGGTCCATGGTGTGGGCCTGTTTGGGATGCACACCAAAGAAGGCTGCATCAAATCTGTCGATTTCTTTTAGTTTTCCATTTCTTCGGGGAAGGCCATACAGACCTAGAATTTTAAAAAAGGAGGGAAAAAAGGAATCAAAAGCGCTCTCTACTCATCGCCCTAAGCCCGCTTGTGCTTTAGCACATGAATGAGAGTATTAGCATGGTGCCAACAGAGAGAAGAGAGACGGGCCCTTCATAAGACCCAAAGCCGGACGCACAAGGAAAAGCACAGAACAGCAGCCAGGTAGGCAAGGAGACCAGCAGTTGAAAGACACTACAAACCCCAGGGTGGTCTTAATGAAAGCTTTGTGATTAAAAACCTGTTAATTAAGTCTAAATGTTATTTAAAAGTTATTTAAAGTATTGTTAGCATACCTGGTTTCCACCGCCGGTCATCTTCTGTGACCATGTCAACTCCATTGAAAAGGTTCTGCCAAAATTCTTCCAAATTGTTAGACTCAGGAAGGCGACCTGAAATTCCAGCTATAACAATATCCTCCATGTCTGGTTAGATTTTCTTTGATTCTAAAGGGAAAAATAAAGGATAGAAGTGGTCACTCAGTGAACAGAAAGCCTTGTAAAAATGGACGGATTGTGTCAGCTTGAATAAGAACTGTGTGAATGTGAGTATGTCATTCATATTAAATCAGCGGTCTGTGAGTTGGGGTCACCGAGTTGCTGCAAAATTGGGTATAGGCGGGAGAGTGTGCTCGCGAAGGCGTGGCCTGGAAAGCTGAACACTTTTGTTCCCCGTTTCGGGGTCAGAGCACTCAAAGCGACAGCGTGGATGGGATTCCTGTTCATTCAATGCAATCAAGAAGTGGTGACAAGTACAAAGTGTCCCTCTGTTCCACTTTCCTCGAAACACAAAGGAGGGTTCATTTTAATTTGGTGGGCCACAGAAACTTCATTAAATATGCCAAGAGAGATTTCAACTCATCTGACTGTACAGGATGCAACCTAGCAAAGCCATCTGATATATTTGAGCATCTTTACAAAGCAAGCACAAAACTACAAATGAACCCCAGAAAATTTACTTGGACAAGTTAGTTTAATTTGTACAGAATAATTTACAGTAGAGCTAGACGATTAATCAAAAAATAATTGAAACCAAAATTCAGAACCTCTAACTGACGTAATTTTCTGATGTAAAAAATTCTGTTAATACTGTTAATATTTTTACCCAGGGGCTGGGATATTTTTTTTAACCCAAATGCTGGGTTCAACTTGTTGAGTGATTTTATTGGGTTATTTTTTATATTTTTTACCCAGGTGCTGGGTAGTTTTTCCTGTAACTCAGCTGCTGAGCCATTTAACGCTGGGTTATTTTTTTCTACCCAACCGCTGGGTTGAGCCTGTCTCTGATGAAACAACCCAGCTGCTGAGTTACAGTCAGAGCGCAGGGTTTTTGAGTCCTCTACAGGAGAGAGTGGTTCTCAGCGCTGCTGATTTGCACTTCTTCAGGGAAATAAAGGTTTGTATAGATTTTATTTCATTTATAAAGTCTATACTGTGTTGTAAATTATATTATTTTACACAACGCAACATGAGGACGTGATGTCAGTCAGCTGCGTCAGCAGCGGTTGTTTCGCAGGATGGAAACGTCTTTTGCCTTGGATAAAATAAATGGATTTAATTTGTTATTGTACTGACTTTAATTTAGTTTGATATTAAAATATAATCTCTAATGTCAGTACTGTTTGTTTATGGGCAGGTTTTAGAGTCAGTCACGGCATCTTTCAGCTACGAGTGAAATGCGAGGCCGTGGTCTGAAGTTAGCAGTTCCCCTGCCAAACGGCAGCCCTTCACCGGCTCAGATTTTGGCAACACACCGGCATGAGAATTAGCACTATTTCGGTAAAAAGTGATTACAGAGAACGGTTGAATACACTACAGTTAAAATACTACATTTAAATGTTACATTTTTTATGTCTTAAAAGCTTGTTAAACAAGCTTATATGTATGTAATATTGTAAATTAATAAATTATATTTGTCTTGTATTTTGTCTATGTGTTCTTGCTTAATAATACATGTTCATTTTTTGATTATTGCTCTTGCCTTCACTAATTCTGTGTGTGTTTTTTATAAGTTCCAGTCCATTTTTTTAAGCCAGCAATATAATAATTTTTAATCAATAGTTGACATGAATAAAATAACTCAGCATGTGTGGTAAAAACGTTTAACCTAACCAGCTGAGTTCTGTCCAATATTTACCTGGCGCTGGGTTGCCAAATAACTCAAAGTTGGGTTGTTTTTAACCCAGCATTTTTAGAGCATTTTTTGTAACTACGAAGGAAAAAAAAAAAAAGAATAATAATAAGAATTATTTTTTTTTAAAAATTGTTCATTAATCATTATCGAGGTAAAATGTTCAGTTAATCAAGTCTTTTTGATTGATTGGTCATATCGGTCAGCCCTAAGTTACCACTTTACAAAATGCTGGGTTAAAAACAACTCAGTGCTAGGTGAAATATGGACAAACCCAGCGAGTGGGTTGTTGTGAGCCAGCAGTTGGTCAAATGTTTAACCCAGCCTTCTGGGTAGTTTTATTTAATTTAACTATTGCTTAAAATTTACTAAATTTCTTGTATAAGGTTGAAAATTAACATTTAATATTAAGTTCAATAAATAATAATTAAATAATAACATTTTTTCAATTGCTTAATAATAAATGTTCACCTTTTGATAATTGCTGATGCCTCTAGTAATTATGTGTCTGATTTTTAATTTATAACCTATTTTGGGTTCATTTAAAGTAAGAAAACAGTAATTTCTAAACAATAGTTGACTTAAGTAAAACTACCCAGAAGGCTGGGTTAAACAATTAATCCAACCGCTAAGTCGAACAACCCACTAGCTGGATTTGTCCATATTTTACACAGCGCTGAGCTGTATTTAACCCAGCTTTTTTTAGAGTGAGATGAAAAATTTACAGATATTCTGTTCAGCAGTTGTAAGGTATTTTTTTGTAAATTTGTGACAAATATAATAGAGAGTAGCATATAAAACAATAAACATGCATTACATAACAGTTATTCAGCTAGTCATTACAATTTCTCACAGCATGACTGAGTTGTAAATGATAATAGTGCCCAGTAGCTATAAAAGTAGGACAGACAATTTAGCAGAAATTATGCATCATAAATTAATAAACTTAATTACAATTGTCCAAGTAAAAGAATATCAGAGGAGAAGGCTTTACTAACACATCTTTTTATCATCTGTTTCAACATTTGAAATATTTCAAAGAAATTCTGGTTCTTAAACGAAAACATAACTGTCATGAATGTGCAAAAGACATCAAGAACAGGATTTTCAGACTAATTAATGAAATTTCGAAGACAGGCTGTTTCGCATGCACAGCTATCTACTTATATACCTTATATACATTATAATATTTTATGAAAAAACAGTATTAAGTGATGTCAGAGCTCTTTAAAACAACCTGACAAGGTGACAAGCCATTGAGAGCAGATTCAATGTATATATGTGAACCTGGACCAAAAGACTAGTCTTAAGTAGCGTGGGTATATTTGTAGCAATACCCAAAAATACATTGTACGGGTCAAAATTATCAATTTTTCTTTTATGCCAAAAATCATTGGGATATTAGGGCTGTCAAACGATTAATCGTGATTAATCGCATACAAAATAAAAGTTTGAGTTTGCCTAATATATGTGTGTGTACTGGGTGTAATTATTATGTATATATAAATACAAACACATTTATGTATACATTTAAGAAATATTTACAATTATATGTAGTTATTATAATTTTTCAATAATTGATATTATATATAAATAAAAATATTTTGTACATAAATAACATATTTCTCTTACATATATACATAATAATTACACACAGTGCACACATATATATTAGGCAAACTCAAACTTTTATTTTGTATGCGATTAATCGCGATTAGTTGTTTGACAGCCCTAAGATCATGTTTCATAAAGATATTTAGTAAATTTCCCACCGTAAATATAACAAAACTTAATATTTTTATTTCATTTGGACAACTTTAAAGCAGATTTTCTCAATATTTTAAGTTTTTTTCACCCTCAGATTCCAGATTTACAAATAGCTGTATCGCGACCAAATATTGTCCTAACAAACCATATATTTCAGATGATGTATCAATCTCAGTTTCAAAAAATTGACCCTTAAGACTAGTTTTGTGGTCTAGGCTCACGTATGTATATGAAACTTACCTGAAAATCAATATTTGTTACGTTTAGAGAAAATCAATTTTCATAAACAGAATTAGCAAAAGTTGACCGGTAAGTCTGAGCGGAGGAATTAGCGCTCTTTGTTGCCATAGTGACAACCGGAAGGAGTCTTTGCCGGGCAGGTGCTCACATGCACCAGCTTGACTGTGAACGTGCGTGAGTCATCTAAAGTACTATTCAATTGTAACAATACAATACAGACATGTCAAAAAGCAGTCAATGACCCGAATACAGCATAGCAAAGCTATACAGTAGACAGAACTACTAGCAACACAAAACAACTAACTTATGTAGATTTTAGTGTGAACCAGACTACGCTATCCTGGTTAGGATTACAGTAGCACTGAGTACATTTCTATTCTGAACATTTAACAGCAAATACAACATTATGAAACAGATTGAGAAAATAAACAGATTTCCGAAAGGACTGTAATCTACCTGACCCAGATCCGCAGCAGCAGTTGAGTTAGTGATGTAGCTGACCGCTCGCCTCCCTACAGCTCCGATTAACAACTTCCCATGGTGCAGTGCTGTCATTAGCTGATGACAGTATTACAGTCGTAAAGTCCTTAAAACATCAGCCACACTCTTGCCTTAGGCCAGAAATAAATACAATAACAGAAGATAATTTCTGCCTACTGTTTTTATAAAGGCCAAGGATGATGTAGACGGAGACCTGTAATAGAAACTACAAAAACTAGCCTAAGCATCTCCAGTTTGACTGCCCTCAGTGATACAGACTGGTTATAAGCCGGTTTCACAGTGACAAATTCCACATTGACTCTACAATGACCACCCTTTTCCACATTCTCAACATTTTACATTCTTGTCAGGCTAAATATCTGTTTGCTTCCTTTTCTGTGTATAGAACGAACGGTTTCAGGCTTAATGCTATTTCTCTTAGGCAAAAAACTCACAAAGAAATAGCACGAAATGCTGTCATCCGCTGCCTTTGCAGCCTCCAGGTAAACCTTTGCTCACGTTAAGCCAAAAGTGTGCGGTTGAAAATCGTCGGTTAAAAAAATTAGTGATGAGAAGTTCCGACTCATCTGTGGGAATCGATTCTTTCGAACGGTTCCAAAAAATCAATTCTGCTATTCTTGTACGTCGTGACGTAATTACGCCATCACGCGATACCAACATCCTTATCCCACGCACGATATTAAAAACTAAATTAATTTATATATCTTGGAGTTTACGTGTTTTGATAAAATGCTAGATGCAGATGTTTTATTTTAAAAAATAAAAAAAAAATAAACATTTCGCCTCATCAGTAAAATCCTCGATTCACTCTGAATGCTTTTGACTCTCCGTTCAAAGAGTCAGTGATTCAGCTCAATTTCATTGAAAAGACCCGACTCTCAAGAACGATTCGTTTTGTTTGTGATGTTATTATTTTTTCCCCTGCGTTTTAAAGAAAATTGTCTCGATGTTGAATGCCTGAAGCTTCGCTTTTACTACATTAGTCTGTATCTGGTTAAACGACATATCCAGAACTGACACGATTAATAATATATGCACGCTTACCTGGATGTGGATACAGTTTAACGCTGTTTCACGCAGATCCTTTGGGCCAGAGTCGACTTTTATATTCCTGTTAATATTTTGTAGGCTTCCGGTACAGAATGGAGAGTACTGTGATTCCCCCCTTTGGCCAAGCCCTAGAAATTACTCTCGCCCTTCTGAGTCCCTGTGTCTGTTTCATTTAAATGTCTGACATCCTCGCTGGCCACGCCACATGGGCTGACAGTTTGGCTCTGAGGTGCAGTCCAATGAGAGAGGAGGCTGGGCTGTAGACGCAGCCAGTGATGGGCTGATTTCCTACCGCCGCAGAGAAAAAACGCAACTAAAAAAACTGGGTTACTGGAGTTCATCCCGGTATGATCACATGCACAACAGCACAAATTTCTGCTTTCACGGGTCTGAGCGAGCAAGTTCAAGTTCAAGGCGACACGAGGGTTGTGTGTCTGTGGTTTGCAAACAATCTGAAATTGGGTAAATTCAGCATGCAACATTGGATTGGTATTGTAACACAGTGTCGATGTTTTATTTATCATAATTTTTCATTGCTTATTTACAGTGTGGATTACTTGTTTAAACATTAGAAATTGCTTGAAGTATTAAAATCCTGGATATAATTATAGCTTTAATTATAGCTTGTTTAAACAAACATTTTAAAAGATTTGGTGTGTCCTAAAGAATTCTCAATTAAATAATTTTCGTAATGTTTAAGAATTAATGGAATGTTTAATTCTTAATTATATATATATATATATATATATATATATATATATATATATATATATATATATATATATATATATATATATTTGTCACTCCATATGCATGTTGGTTACACTATGCTGACTTTGATTTGCTGGACAAAAAGTTTTCAAAATTTATATTGCTTCACTGATTTTTTTTTCTTCCCCTTTAAGAAAAGCATCATGCCAAATTACTGTCAGTATTTACATTTATTGTTGTTTATTTTTATTTGGAGGAGAAATAAATTGTAGAAATTAATATTTTTAATTAGCAAGGATGCTTTAAATTGATCAAAAGTGATGATAAAGACATTTCTAATGTTACAGAAGATTTCTCTTTTAGATACATGCTGTTCTTCTGAACTTTCTATTCATCAAATAAACCTGAAAAAATTTTACTCTGCTGTTTTTAACATGATATTAATAATTAATGCTTATTGAGCAGCATATCAGAATATTAGAATGATTTCTGAAGAATCACGTGACTGGAGTAATGATAAAATTCAGCTTTGATCACAGAAATAAATTGCATTTTAAAATATATTCAAATAGAAATTAGTTATTTTAAATAGTAAAAATATTTCACTGCTTTAGCTGATCAAATAAATGTAAGTTTGGTAAGCAAAAGAGACTTCTTTAAAAAAAAAACATTAAAATTCTTATAGTTCAAAAACTTTTGACTGGTAGTGTATTTTTAAAAAAGATTTTACAGTGTCTAAACAGATTTTTTTATATATATAAATAGCATTTTTAATACACTTTTGAATAACCTGAGAGAATCAGTGTGCTTTATTTGTTGCGTAAAACAGAAGTGTCATAATAATGCACCATTTGGCTTTTTATGTCAAAGGATCCAGTCTAAATAGAGCAATCAAATATGTACACTATAAATTCAGTTCATATTGATCAGTTCATATTGATTTTCATCTGCTATGCATTGTATTGATCTGCTGTTGGTTAGATGCAAAAGGACCAGCACATGAAGGCTGCACACAGACTGTGTTGTACCGTGTGTCTGTTGGCGGCGCTGTGGAGCTCTGGAGACACGTGAGAGACACAGTGCATGAAATTTTGACCGTTACCAGTGGAAAGAAATTCACCAATCGGTGAGCGGAGGTGTGTAGAACCAGCCTATCAGAATGAATGCAAGGGAGTTGCTAGGAGATAGGGTGATGTCAGGACAATGCAGTGGGAGGAGTGGAATCCTACACCTGCTGAGGCTGTGATGTCATCATAAAGGGGCTGGACAGCACAGGGTTACTGCAGTTCTTCAGTTTAACAGAGACACATTGCACAGTATGTTAAGTGTAACAATTCTACTACAGAAATATTGCTAAAAAAAGACCAAATAGCCCTATCTAAGTGCATTTAATTATTATTATAAAAGGCTCACATGTCTTTTGGTCAACTTATGCAATAATTTATTGGAACTTTTACAAAAGGTACAAATATTAAAAAATCTTGCATGATGCAAAGTGAACAAATAAAAATGTGGCACTTAAGACCGGAGTGGCCCAAAATAATGCCTTTTTAGTCTTTGATGTTGTAATTCCGAATCTTGCTATTATTTCCAGTAGGACGTGTCTTTTTAGCAAATGTCGTATGACTTTGTTTCTTCTTTTCCTGGAGTGATGCTTTCGTTCCCTCCACACTGACCGGTGGAGCAGGAGGATGAATAATATTTGGGTGTCCTCTGTTTGCTGTAGCTGCTCTACCTGAGAATACAAAATGGTAAGGTGTCAAATTGCTAAATTTAAAGTAGTAAATTCCATGTAACATGGGTGACTCAAAGTACTGGTATTGAAAAGTTTGCAGGTTTGATCCCTGTAGCCATGAGACATCACTATTATGATCTTGAGAAAACCAACTGAAAGAAGAGTGCTTCAGGAAAAAGAAAGTATGTACAGTTTTGTTCAAAATAATAGCAGTGTGTTTAAAAAAGCGAGTAAAACTCAAAATGCTTATAATTTTTATTTACACGTAAATGCATTGGGAACACTGCACAAGTTCTATTCTAAATCAAAAGATTACTACTTCAAAAGAAAGTGAAGAAAAATCAATATTAGGCAGTCAAACATTTACTGTATAAACTGAAAAATGCTTGAAAATTTAGCTTTATTGTGAATCACTGAACTAATATTTGTCTGTGTTGCATGGAGTCATTGAACTTTTGGCACCTGTGAACGGGTATTTCAGCCCACTACATACCACATTCATTGGACTACACACCACAATCCCTCTGCATTTCTTGGTTTCGCCTCAGAAGCAGCATTTTTCATGTCACCCCACAAGTTTTTTATTGGATTAACATCCTGGGATTGGGCTGGCCTATCCATAACATTAATCTTGTTGGTCTGGACAAAGATGCTGCTTGCTTGCTGTGTTTGGGGTCATTGTCTTGTTGAAACACCCATTTCAAGGCCATTTCCTCTTCGGCATATGGCAACATGACCTCTTTGAGTATTCTGATGTACTCAAACTGATCAATGATGACCGATAAATAGGCCCAACACCGCAGTACGAGAAACATCCCCATATCATGATGCTTGCACCACCATGCTTCACTGTCTTCACATTGTACTGTGACTTGAAATCAGTGTTTGGGGGTCATCTGACAAACTGCCTGTGGCCTCTGGACCCAAAAAGAACAATCTTGCTTAAGTCAGTCCATAAAATACTGCGCCATTTCTCTTTAGGTCAGTCAGTGTGTTCTTTGGTGAATTGTAACCTCTTCAACACATAGGACTTTGCGGGGGCTTCTTGCCAATAGCTTGGCTTTATATAGGCATCTTCTAATTGTTATCGTACTCACAGATAACTTTAGACTTTCTTTGATCACCCTAAAGCTGATCATTGGCTGAGTCTTTGCCATTTTGGCTATTCGAATGGTACTTTTCTGTTTTCTTCCACGTCTTTCTGGTTTTGGTTGCCATTTTAAAGCATTTGATATACTTTAGCTGAGCAGCCTATCATTTTCTGCACTTCTTTATATGTGACCCTGGACCGCAAAACCAGTCATAAGTAGCAGGGGATATTTGTAGCAATAGCCAACAATACATTGTATAGATCAAAATTTTTCTTTTATATCAAAAATCATTGGGATATTAGGTAAAGGTCATGTTTCATGAAGATATTTTGTAAATTTCATACTGTAAAATACATCAAAGCTTAATTTTTGATTAGTAATATGCATTGCTAAGAACTTCATTTGGACAACTTTCCAAGGCGTTTCTTTTTTTTTCTCAATATTTAGATTTTTTTACACCCTCAGATTCCAGATTTTCAAATAGTTGTATCTCAGCCAAATATTGTCTTATCCTAACAAACCATTCATCAATGGAAAGATTATTTATTCAGCTTTCAGATGACATAAATCTTAGTTTCAAAAAATGGACCCTTATGACTGGTTTTGTGGTCCAGGGTCACATATGTTTTCCCCTCTCTAATCAACTTTTTAATCAAAGTACACTGTTCTTCTGAACAATGTCTGCAATGACCCATTTCACTCAGATTTTTAGAAAAAAATGCACAGTACAACATTTACTATATCCTAACATAAAAACCACTTTTTTTTTTTTTTCACAGAATGTACCTCTCTAATTGTACTCCACACTGCTATTATTTTAAACACACCCTTTTCCAATAATGAATTAATTACACAGAATCAGCAGCATGCATGTCATGACTGTTGGGTCTGTTGGTTTTCTATTACTCTGCGACCGTGTTCGGGAAACAGCCGTGACTAGCTAGTTAGTTTCTACAACAACGCATCGTACTATGGAGGTTAATCAGCAAGTTACGTTGTTGTTCGGGAAATGCACTCCTGGTTAGTGATGATGGACTGCTATTGTTTTGAACACAACTGTAAATGACATCACTTTGACCAAATCTATTTAGTTAAGTTTATTAAAAATAAATGTGTAATAAAAAATAATCCACATAAATTACTTGATATATAAAAATATTTTTATATAATAAACATAATGACTTAATTCAGACATTTAGATTTGCTAATTAAATGTCTTTTTTAATATTTTTGTTAGTGCTTAAAGTAAAAAATGACATAAGATTGTAAAAACTAAAATTCTTAAAATGTTTTGACCTGGCATATTAAAAAAACATACATTTAATGATTAAACCACTTGATGAAACTATTTGAGTAAATCAAGATTGTTGTAGAAAATAATAAAAACACGTTTCAAGACCAAGACAAATACAAAGATTAAATTTGTGTTTTACATGCGTGTTTAAAAATACATTTTTAAAAGATTTCTCCTTTTTATCCTTTCAGATTTCCTTATTTGTCATGGTCCCAAATAGAGGTCAATACCATTTGTAATATCAGATATTATCATCTTTAATCTTTTTAACGGAGGTGCAAAGATCAAAACTCTGTACTTGTGCACGTGACTGATGCTGAAATGCTCTCTAAGTAAATATAATTTGATATTCGCACTAAAATATGTACTATGAAGCAATGCTGACACTGAACCTTTGGTTGCATGATTGCAGAGTTGCCATTGCAATTACCTGTTTCAGTGCCAAGGTTTTCAAATGATGCAAATGTCTGTCCAGGGTACATAAAGGTGAAAATCATGTCTGGTGTATTTTTAGTCAGCTGGACTTTGTTTTCAATTTAATGAAGACATTTTGCCACTCCTCTAAATGGTTTCATCAGTTGTCTGATGAAACTGATGTACCACCAGGACCCAAAAGCCACAATTTCCAAAGAGAACTACAAATATTAGATACTATGGCCTGTATAGACTATTCTCATTCAAAATAAGCCTGAAAGACCAGCATAAGACAATGTCTTTTAAAGAAACAAGAGTAAACTTGATTTGACTGGTTAAAAAAAAATCAAATGGCTCTACGGTCTGATCAGCATTATGACCATAGATTGGGAAACTTGGCCTCAAGTCCAATCATGCAGCTCTGTCGTGATTTCCCCAATTCACAAAGCAATTCTGATCAAATATGATCCTTTGTCTTGCCAAATCAAGTGACGAAATGTCACACACAGAATGTGTGTAATATGTTTGCTCATTCAACATGGCTAAACAGTCAATAAATTATATGAAGTTTGGTAATGAGAGAAGAACTGCAAAGGACATTGCTTGATCTTGTTTTAACCTTACTATTTGTGTTTATCTGTGTTTTGTTAAGTCTGGCAATGAACAAGGCACTATACAACACGTATATGATTGAATTTAAATGGTTTAAAGATTAAAGTGACTCATTTATGACTTTTCTGCTCACCTTTGTCCTCACTGTCACTTGTAGAAAATGCAGAGGAACTCAAACCTCGATCCAACATCTTCCACACATCCTGTAGGGAATCATCAGTGCCCATGGATGACAACAAAAAGTGGGATGACCCAGGCAGCTGTACCGGAGCTTCAGATTGGTTTTGCGGAGGAGTGTTTTCCTTACTGCCCACAGACTTGAGGAAGGAACAAAGAAAAGGAACTCAAACATTAAAACACTGGCTAAGCTATATTTGTAAGAGCCATTACTGCAATCTTCAGGGTCACATGATCCTTCAGAAAACGTTCTAATACAGGGGTCACCAAACTCTGTCCTGGAGGGCTAGTGTCCTGCAGAGTTTAGCTCTGGAGCAAAACTCTGTAGGAAACCAGCCCTCCAGGGCCGAGTGTGATGACCAGTGTTGGGGAAAGTTACTTTTAAAAATAATGCATTACAATTTTGCGTTACTCCCTAAAAGTAACTAATTACGTTACTTAGTTACTATTTTATGGAAAGTAATGCATTATGTTACTTTTTGTGTTACATTTTAAACCTGGGCAGGGTCTGCTTGTTTGCTTATAATATAAAAATGTATCATTTTGGCAAACGTAAAAGGCCTTTCACACCCAAAAAAGTGAAATGAATGCACCTCAGGCTAAAAGAAAAGTAAATTCTCTCAGGAGAAAAACACTCTTCAGCAATAATAAAAAAAAAAAAAAAAAAAAAAAAAAAAAAAAAAAAAAAATCAAGCCCAAATGTTAGTGTATATAAAATAAATTTTGCTTATTAGTATGGTTAAATTGGATCATCGAAGGACTGGTCAGCAGCAAAGACATTGCTTAATAAAGTGGGATTACATGCATAAAGGATATGTGTGACCCTGGACCACAAAAACAGTCTTAAGAAGCACGGGTATATTTGTAGCAATAGCCAAAAATACACTGTATAGGTCAAAATGATCAATTTTTCTTTCATGCCAAAAATCATTAGGATATTAAGTAAAGATCATGTTCCATGAAGATGTTTTGTAAATTTCCTACCATAAATATATCATAACTTAATTTTTATTTATTAATATGCATTGCTAATAACTTAATTTGGACAACTTTAAAGTTGATTTTCTCAATAGTTAGAATTTTTTGCACCCACAGATTCCAGATTTTCAAAAGTTCTATCTCTTTATTGTCCTACCAAACCATGCATCAATGTAAAGCATATTTATTCATATATATGATGTATAAATCTCAGTTTCAACTGGCGTTACTTATGTGAAAAAGTAACTAAAGATATTTTCTTATAAATTCAAAAGTAATGCGTTACTTTACTAGTTACTTGAAAAAAAGTAATCTGATTACATAACTCACATTACTTGTAATGGTTACCCCCAACACTGGTGGTGACCCCTGTTTTAGTATGTTGATTTGGTGCTCAAAAAGCTTTATTATTATCAATGCTGAAAACTGTTGTGCTGTTTTGGTGGAAACTTTGAAATAGGAATTAATGTAACATTATAAATTTCACTTTTGACCAAATTAATGCATCCTTGCCAAATAATATTAATTTCTTTAAAAAAAAAAAAAAAAAAAAAAAAAAACTTTTTAACAATAGTGTATGTGTAAAATATATTTATGGGGTGCTGAAGATGTCATAGTACCTGGACTCTGATTGCAGGCCCCCATGGGTTGGCGGTTTTGCGTTTTTCTGATCTCTCACTCTCAGAGAATTGAGGACGGACTATAATTGGCATTTTCTTATATTGATCTCTTTGTGCATATTGTAGCTCCTAGAGTAAAAAAAAACAAAATTAAGGTATTTACAGTTCATGCTTGCGTGATTACAATCAACCATGGATTTTCATACATCTGACAAAGGAGTGACTGCTGACTTTTGCCATGTTCCAGCGGCCTTGACAAAGAATGACACTGCATACAAGCTACAGAGGCCAAACTGATTAATATGATGAAACATATTCTCTGTATCAATACAGAGAGCACACTTTGATTGAACAAAGTCTCTCTCATGCAGGAATCACCTGAGTGGTCAACTGGTACTGTAGCTGTTCCAGTGTAGATAAGCGGCTCTTTGCCTGCAGCCCATGTTCGGATTGAGAAGCGTCTTTTTCCATCAGACCGTGCTCCGGATCACTTGGTTTGAGAATGACCTTTGAGTGCCGTGGAACTAAAAAATACAATTTGGTGAAGAAACAATTTTCATTCTATTGTAAAACTTACTGAATTTTGATTTATGTACAACTTGAAAAAAAAAAAGAGGGCACATTTTGGATTAAAAAATGTTAAATTTCACATTTCACACAAGGTGATAGTTTCCACCCCTTTACGTCTATTTTAGACAATTTTCATAATTTAAATGTCATTTTTGGCTTTAAATGCACAGGACGTATCAAACCAAGGATGTAGCGAGTAAAACTATTTGGATGTGTTGATATTCAGCAATGATTTGCCAGTGAATGACTTCTCAATGAGTTGTATAACCGATTTGAATCAAGACAAAACACACAAAGTATGAAGAATTTCCGGGACAAATAAGCATTGGGCTCTCTGTTGAGAACCAAACTAAGGCTTCTTTAATCCCTTGGTAAAAACATGGATCAGCCCATTGTGATGGGGCACCAGCATAACAATGAGTGGTGAATTATGGCTGTTAACCCCATGTGCCCTTTCACAAAATAACAGAAGAGAGTTCTTTATATCTCTCTTGAGCCAGAGATAATTCCTGATATATTTAATTCCTGATATATTTTAAAACATTTGGAAATCTAATATTGTCAATTCATTCTGGATGAAAATACTACTGAAACCAATTATTATGCTTCAAAAGCAATACCAACCCTCCAGTCCTGCTTCTATCAGCTGCGCACGGAGCCTGTTGCCCATTTCAATGAGTTGCCGTTTGTCTTGACTGAGGCTGGAGATCAAGCGTGCAGCCTGTTTGAGCTTTGACTGAAGAGTAGCAACATCACCCACGGCGCCCCCTCTGGCTGAACTCTGCAGTAGCAGCAGCTGCTGTCTCAGGGATAAGTTCTCCTCCTGAAGCTGCTTTACCATCTCACTCTTCAATACCAAGCATACATTCTTGTTTAAGAAAGCATAAATCATATTTCTGATAAAAGACAATTCATGTTAGTAATATATAACCACAAGAATGAAACATAACACACTTTATTAACGTTGCTCATAAATATTAATTAGGAGATACACTGTTTGGCCAGCAGTCCTAAGTGCTGATACAGCCAGTTGCCAATGGCTTCTGCTTAAAGGGGAAGTTCGCTTCCAGAATAAAAATGTACTCACCCCTCATCCAAGATATTCATGTCTTTCATTCTTAAGTCAAAAAGAAATATGGTTTTTGAGGAAAACATTTCAGGATTTTTCTCCATATAGTGGACGTAAATGGTGGCCAAAGTATTAAGGGTCCAAACTGCAGTTTTAAAGGGCTCTACATGATCCCAGCTGAGAAATAAGGGTGTTATCTAGTGAAACGATTGGTCATTTTCTAAGAAAAATACAAATTTATATACTTTTTAACCATAAATGCTCATCTTGCACTAACTCAACCTCACGCATTACATAATCACGCCCTTTACGAAAAAGGTCAAAACAATGAAATCAGACAATTTTGAAGTTGGAGGAGAAAATGAGAGATCTCTAACCGCTTGTGACTTTTCCAATGCGATTACACAATGTGTAAAAACGCACATTGCAGAGCTAGTGTAAGACGAGCATTTGTGGTTAAAAAGTATACACTGAGATAGTGTAGAGCTCTTTAAAGCTGCATTGAAACTGCAGTTTGGACCTTCTACCCAGTGGCCAACACTGAAGACCATTATATGAAGAAAAATCCTGGTTTTCCTCAACAAACTTAACTTCTTTACAATCGAAGAAAGACATGAGCATCTAGGATAACATGGGGCTGGGTAAATTATCAGGACACTTTCGCCAAAAAATGAATTTAGGAATTTTAGAAAGTGGGGGAAATTATTTTTATATTTGTTGAAATAATAAAATGTTTGTCAGTGATTCTACTATTAAACATTTTTATGGTGCATTATATTGTATTGTATTATATTATTTTAAATTAAGGGCTGTACCTGATTAAGGACTATGGGCTCTCTCCTGCTTGCAAGGTCAACCTTGAGTGCTGACACCTGACCACAAATACATTGTAGTTTAATAAAGACAAATTGTAATTTAGAAAATATATATCTTAATTATCCTGTCTGTTTAAGACAGAAAGATCATGCCTTTATTTGCACTTATTAGAAAGTATTATTTAAAATTAAATTATATATACTTCAAACTTGCCTGGTTGCCAAGTGCAACAGTCTCTAGGTTGTGGATCAAACTGCCTTTCTGATACTCTTCTGCCTCCCGTCTCACTTCATTTAACTCCAGCTCAGTAGCTGCCACTCTTTGCTTGAGCCTTGCTTCTTCAGCTTCTGCTGCCCTCTTGTGATTGGCCAGCTCCAGACGTAAGCTCTCATTCTCCATGTGTTTTGAATGACACTGGAGAAATAGAATAATAACCAACTCTCCCTGTAACTGATCATGAAATGCCACAGAGTGGCAACAACCAGGGTGTATACTGGCTCTGTGCTAACTGGTGTGTGTGTTATCTGTTAAAATAGTTTCCATCTAAACAAACATTACATCATATTATGCTTTTCGAATTATTAGGTGCCTAGGGGAAAAGACTAAAATCATTACCTGCTGGGTAAGCTGTTCCACAGCAGACTCCAAATGTGCCAGCCTCACTTCCTGTTTCTTCAGAGCAGCAGCACTGGCTACTTTCTCCACTCGCAGCCCACCTGTAAACACTCTTCATTAGAACACTAATCTTTTTTCCAGAAAACACACTTTTTAAAATTTAAACCACCAATCCACATGTTTTTTTTTTTTTTTTTTTTTTTTTTTGAAGGTTTGAGTTCATTTTTAAATCACCTATGGTCTCATTAAGTGATCTAATGTGGTTTTGAAGATAAGCATTATCAGGAGAAACAGGGAAAGCAAGGGCAGGAATGCTGGTAGTATTGAGTGTCTTGGAAGATTCCTCTAACCGCTCCTCTAGATCACGACATTTGGCCTTCAGCTCCTGGATCTCTTTCTCCAGAGCTTGACTGTAGTCTGTAGCCCCTAAAATAGACAAAATAGTGTCATACAACAAGATGGAGGTTAAATGTTCTAACACAAAAGCAAGTAATACAATGTATGCACTACTTGCAGTATCCTTGGCAGGATACTTAAGACCAAGTGCATTACTGTACTGTGATTTCAGCTTGCTTTTACAAACTGGAAGACAGACCTAAATTATTTTCACCAGTATTTAAATCAGAATATTCTTTTAAATACCCAGTTCGAATGATTATTTCCCAAAAAGTAGGGGGATGAAATGTGTCACAGAAATAATCAAATATTCTTTTAAGTTTCCTTATTGGTTTGGAGACCCCTTGTACCTGCAGTGCTGAGCTCTGGATTTGTGGTCGGATTCTGAGCTATAGGCATATGCTGGCTCAGGTTCTCCATCTCTTTCCTCATTTCAGTCACCACTGCTCTAAGAGTGCTGTTCTGTTGCTGGAGTCTCCTGATCTCTTCTGAAGGGAAACTGCTGCTGTCTACTGCAGATGCCTGCAGATGCAGTTCACACTGTTTTATGTTATGTAAGAAAAGAATGAAGCAATAAAATGATTATATAAGCCAATTAGCAACCACTAGGTGGAGGCAGGAGATTGCAGCATGCTGACATATTTTTAAAGATCTGAATTTCAATCAGTCAACAAGCTATTACAGGACTGAACACACACCACAAACATAATAATACTTGTGCTGAAAAGACATGTATTACTTTACGGTCAGACTCTGGTTGTCGGAAAAACTGTCAGCTGGCAATTTAAAGTGCTGATACGTAAGACAAGTTAAACTGTGCTGAATATATGGATATGTGGTGTTATGGGATACAACCTTTCATTGCACATAATGTCCAGGGAGATTGTGAACTTTCACAGTAACATTCTGTTAGTGGCCAAGCATCTTCTGGTGATATGCTATTTAAAGCCTTATAAATAACCTTCCAAATGGCTGACAGGGCAGATATGAACAGCTAAATGTGAAGTTTAACTTCAGAATAGCTATAAAAGCATAGCACCTAGTGTATACCATCTGTAGTTCTATTTAATGAATGGAAGAGCAGGTCTTAGATTAATTAATCCTGTGGATATTGACATATAATGTCTGCTGTTTTATTTTTAATTAGTAATTCAAGATACATTTTCTAAGCAACTACATAGATAATCCTCCAGGGGCAAGTTAGGGTCAGATGATTTGCTTCATATCCTGTGTGACACCTACTCTACAGACACTTTGGCACGAAACCCAGAAAACTGTTGGATGAGATACCCATCAGATCTTCAGCTGTCATCATGCCATTTGAGTTGTTTGTTCACCAAAGTACATTCTAAATACTAACCGGTTCCTTTACAGTATTAAATAGTCTGAATGGTGTAACAGAGAAAGCTGCATGTGGTCTAACCTGATTTCCTGTTAGTGCTGGTTTGGTCCCATGTAAAGCCTGATCTCGCTCTATGGTGACACTTTTCAGCAGTGTAACCGTCTCCTGCAACTCTCGTTCCTTCTCTTTCAGCTCAGCAGTTATCTTAGAGCAGATATCAAAATATAAAACATGACATCCTTACATCCCCTACACTAACTGGTTAGCAAATATAGGTCATAAATATTTTTTTTAAAATATGATCTACAGGTTACATAAAATACAAAATATGTTTGTATTGTAAAGTGTCTGACTGAGAATCAGCTCACCTGGTCTCTGGCCTGTGTGAGGCTTTGGATTAGCTCCTCACTCCTCAAGTAGTGCTCAGAACGCACTTCCTCACAACGTCGCTCCCAGTCCAACTCCAGCTGAACTCTCTTCTGCTCCAATGCCTGCTCCCTCTGTAGACCACTAGACACCTGCTGCTTATACCTGACAGACCATCAGAAGGATTGTAAATATAAAGCAAATGTGGCTATACCTCAACCTAAACTTGCAAATTCACATACTTTGGGATGCACAATACAGTTGAAGTCAAAAGTTTACATACACCTTGCAGAATTTGCAAAATGATAATTATATTACCAAAATAAAAGGGATCATACAAAATGCATGTTATTTTTTATTTAGTACTGACCTGAATAAGATATTTCACATAAAAGACATTTACATATAGACAACAAGAGAAAATAGTATAAAAATGACTCTGTTCAAAAGTTTAAATACACTTAATTCTTAATACTGAATGATCCACAGCTGTGTTTTTTGTTTAGTGATAGTTGTTCATGAGTCCCTTGTTTGTCCTGAACAGTTAAACTGCCTGCTGTTCTTCAGAAAAATCCTTCAGGTACCACAGACGTTTTGGATTTTCAGCATTTTTGTGTAATTGAATCCTTTCCAACAATGACTGTATGATTTTGAGATCCATCTTTTCACACTGAGGACAACTCAGGGACTCATAAGCATCTATTACAGAAGGTTCAAACGCTCACAGATGCTCCAGAAGGAAAAACGAGGCATTAAGAGCCAGGGGTGTAAACTTTTGAACAGAATGTACATTTTTCTTATTTTGCTTAAATCATATATTTTTTTTATTTATTGCCCTTCAGAAGCTACAGAAGATACTTACATGTTTCCCAGAAGACAAGATAAGTTACATTTACCCTAATCTTCACATTCAAAAAGTTTTTACCCCCCAGGTCTTAATGCCTCGTTTTTCCTTCTGGAGCTTCAGTGTGCATTTGAACTATTATTTTCTCTTGTGGACTATATGTAAATGTGTTTTATGTAAAATATCGTATTCAGGTCAGTACTAAATAAAAAAATAACATGATCCCTCTTATTTTGATAAAATAATTAGAAATGTATGTAAACTTTTGCCTTTGCCTTACTGGACAATATTAGGCTGTGGTCAAATAATGTTCAGTGTTCGTAAGATCATATTTACGATTTGAACGCATATGAAAGGCACATCAAAGGTGTAATTATGAGTGGAAAACTTAAAACATCCTTTAAGCCCAGAGTTTCCTACTTGGGAAGTGTCAATGAGTAAACATGTTGGATGCAATGGATGCAGCATCTGCACTGAAAATAAATTTGTTGAAATAAATGACTTTTTTAATAAAGCTATGATTCAGTTTACAGCACTTTCATAATCTGAATAAAAACAAAAAAGCAAAAATGCACTGACGTACATTATCATTTTGTAGACACAGGGTATTAAAAAATCTTTCTGAACTTCTTTTGGACATTATAACTGACTTCTCTATGCATAAATATGAACTTCACAAGATGACCTTTTTGATTTTTTTTTTAATTTATTTATTTGTATGTTAATATTGGATATTTATTTGTGAATGATCTTTTCACCTATTTTTCATTTAGATTACTATTTTTTAAATAAGTTGATCTTTAAAAGCACAGTGTACAGTGTACATATAGTGTACATATAATTATAGTTTTTAGTATTTTATTTTTTAATTTATTTAGACAAAGTAGTATAGAATTTTATTATCAGTCATTTCTTGCCTATTGATCAAAAAAAAAAATTATTGGCCAGAATTTTAATATTGGTGCTTCCCTAATCTTGCTTTAATTTCTCACAGTACAATGCAGTTTAACAATTTAAATGTTGTGTAAAACATAAGCAATTATTATTCTCTTGTGACCCTTACCTTTCTATATCCTCTTTACACCTTTCCAGCTCTGCTCTCACTTTGGCTTCTCTCTCCCCTGCAGAAAGCAGCTCTGTATCCTTGGCAACATTTTCTTTGGAGACCTGCGTGATGTAAGTATCCCAGCCAGATCGAGTTGTTTCCAGCTGCACTCTGAGCCTTTGGTATCAAATAAGAGACTCAAATCTAATAGGGATCTGGTTACAACTGTGGTACAAAAACAAATGAAGGCTCTCGATTGAGTACAGATAATTCTTACAGCAGCCATGTTGTCTGTCTTAACCTGTCCATCTCATATATATATATATATATATATATAAAATTTATAAACGTTAAATTATAGGCACAGAAAAATTAAGAGCACTTGTTACCTAGAGGCCTTGAATTTTAAATATGTTATATAATCCTAGTGCTCAGAAAGCCGTTCTCACGGACACCCACTCATTTCCTCTCAATGTATTTACACTAATTCAGTCATCAGCAGGAGCTGCGTAATGCATCTCCCTTCCATATACACAGATGGACCATTTAACATTTAGTGCAAAATGTAATTCTTCATGCAATAATATGCACAGCTGAAGTACTTCTTGACAAATAATCTGTGAATAGTAAATTTGACACATTTGTGTCTTACTCTTGTATCTGCTGGTCTCTGTGTTGGAGGTCATCCATATGGCCTTTTTCTCTCCTCTCCTGCTCCAGGATCATCCTGTCCAGTTGGGCCTGCAATTCTGAAGTTTTCCCCCTCTCCTCTTGGTGCTCTCGGGCATGAGCCTCTCTCATGAGACCCAATGCATCCTCTTTCTCTCGAGATCTTCGTTCCAGCTCTGCGTGTCTGCATATATCAAATTTCAAAACATCAGAGCAAGACATGCTGGCCTACCTAGAGTAATCTGAGCTATGCATATTAATCTACCACAGAAAGGTTCATGACCTCAACTATTTTTGATTGGTCATTTGGATCTAAAAATGTTCATGTAATTTGTTTTACTGTATCTTTATGTGTAATAACTGTATACTTTATGATAGGGTATCTCAAACTCTAAATGTAGTACTTACTTCCTGTTGTAGGCTTCTTGCTCTTTTTTACAAATTTTCTCCATTTGTTTTAGTTTGACTTCAAGCTCTTTTATCCTGTAAAACAGTAATTATGATCTTCTTCATAATCTTCTTAAAATGAAAACAACTGCTTTATAAGCATACATCTGTCAGTTTACCTGGAGTCTTTCATTGCAGTGGTGTTCTTTAGGTCCCAGTCTCTGCGTTGGATCTCTTTTTGAGCCTGCTGGTAAAGTTCTTCAGAGGCCTGCAGGGCCTCGGTGGCCTGACTGTGAGCTTTGGCGTGGACCTCCAGCTCTTTGCTCAATAGCTTTTCCTGGACAATTAAGATTATTATTAAACTCAAAATACTTAATGCAGACAATCACAGAGTTAAACTTTGGTAAAATATGTGCTACCAGTCAAAAGTTTTTGAACAGTAAGATTTTTAATGTTTTTAAAGAAGTCTCTTCTGCTCACCAAGCCTGCTTTTGATCTGAAGTACAAAAAATACAGTAAAATTTTGAAATATTTTCACTATTTAAAATAACTGTTTTCTATTTGAACATATTAAAAAATTTAATTTATTCCTGTGATCAAAGCAAAATTTTCAGCATCATTACTTAAGTCCACAGTGTCACATGATCCTTCAGAAATCATTCTAATATGCTGATTTGCTGTTCAAGAAACATTTTTTATATTATTAATATCAATATTTTTTCAGGATTCTTTGATGAATAGAAAGATCTAAAGATCAGCATTTATCTAAAATAAAAAAAAAAAAATTTGGAGTCAGTATATATATTTTTTTCTTTTTGGGAAAGAAATTATAGAAATTAATACTTTTACTTACCAAGGATGCTTTAAGTTGATCAAAAGTGATGATAAAGACTTTATCAAATTTTACAAAAGATTTCTATTTCAGATAAATGCTCTTCATCTGAACTGTCTGTTCATCATGCTAAAAATTCAGCTTTGAAATCACACAAATAAATTAAATTTTTAAATATATTCTAATAAAAAAACAGTTATTTTAAATAGTAAAAATATTTCAAAATTTTACTGTTTCTGTTGTACTTTGGAACAAATAAATACAGGCTTGGTGAGCAGAAGAGACTTCTTTGAAAAAACATTAAAAACCTTACTATTCAAAAACTTTTGACTGGTAGTGTATATGGATATGTGAACAACACATCTATACAGAATGTGCTCCCTACCAGCTTCTACTCTTCTGGGAAGGGTTTCCAAATTAAGCTGAAACTTGACTGTGGGAATGTGCCCCATTCAGATATGAGTTCAGGCACTGACATTTAGGTAATGGGGCCTTGCTCACGGTCAGCATTCCAATTCATCATTCATGTGGACGTTTCAATTCATCAACATACAGTACTGTTGGCCATATAGTGTCTAAAGCAGTGATTCTCAACCAGGAGTGTTCAGCAAACTTCCAAGGGGTTCCCAACGAGTCTTAAATTTGTTTAAAAGTGACCTTTTATGCTCCTTTTCACAATATGTGATATAAGTCTCAGGCGTCCCCAGAATGTGTCTGTTTCAATACCCAACAGATCATTTATTATATCATTTTGAAAATTCCCATTTTGAGTGGATGCAAAAACACACAGTTTTTGTGCATGTATCTTTAAATGCAAATGGACTGCTGCTCCTCACCTTTTTTTTATAATATGGCTGTGCCTTTACAGATACGCTGCCAAAAAACATCTGTTTGGTTTTAATTATTATGTCTATCGCATTGAAATTATGCATTTTAAAGCTATATTTGTTTACACTTTACATATCGGCTGTCACACAGCATGTGTCTTATTGCACTCGAACTGTCAAATACACACAAGTTTATGTTAAATACACACTTGAGTTACAGTTGGTTATGACTGTGAAGGTAAACAGCTGTGAACGAAATCGCATGTTAATATTGGATCTGTGCGGCAGCACCATAATATACAGTAAATAAATCAATAAATCCACTGCTCTCTTGTCTTCTCTGAGGCTGGGACTCTAAATAGTGTTCTGTGCTCGTCTGTGCAGCCAACGACAGACGCATGCTTTCCTCAAACTTTGCCATGCCGTTAGGACTGGTACAGAATATTTCTATAAATTGTACATTTCTATAATTCTATAAATAATTACATATGTGACCCTGGAGCACAAAACCAATCTTAAGTAGCACAGGTATATTTGTCAGCAATAGCCAAAATACACTGTATGGGTCAAAATAGTCGATTTTTCTTCTATGCCAAAAATCATTAGGATATTAAAGTAAAGATCATGTTCCATTAAGATATTTTGTACATTTTATACCATAAATATATCAAAACGCAATTTCTGATTAGTAATATGCATTGCTAAGAAATTCATTTGGACAAATTTAAAGGCGATTTTCTCAATATTTTGATTCTTTTTGCACCCTCAGATTCCAGATTTTATCTTGGCCAAATATTGTCCTATCCTAACAAACCATACATCAATGGAAACCGTATTTATTCAGGTTTCATATGTATAAATCTCAGTTTCTGACCCTTATGACTTGTTTTGTGGTCCAGGGTTACATATTTATTCATTAGAAGACTAAAAAAAGAAAGAAAATAAAACACTTAAAATAAACTGCATATTTTGGACTTTTTTTTATTGTAAGAGAAGTACCAGGGGTAAAGAGACTTTAGATTCAAGGTTGACAATCACTGGTGTAAACATAAAGGTTATAAGAACCTCAAAATAAGTGGGTCTTACTTTGAGCTCATGGGAGAGAACCACACTGTTCATTTCATCCAGCTTCAGATGGAATTCATGCTCCCGCTTCCTCATCTCACTATCAAAATCTGCCACCATTTCCTGTTGTAGATAGCAATGCACAAGATCCAGTGTTTATAAATGAAACTGTTTTATCTAATAATGCAGGCAAAAAGAGCTTTACAAAACACTTATATGGTCTTGCATAAACAACACTCAAATGTCAAAAGTCAAGTGACAACAACACTGAACAATAATCTATTTTCGAACAGACCTGAATGCACTATAGCATAAATAGCTTTGGTTCACCGACATTATCTGTGATCCCTCACGGCCTTATCATTTTACTTTAGTGAGTGAGGTGAGGATTGCTTTAGCGATTAGTTGACATAGCTCAGCGACTAAGAACTCCTGCCAGCTGGAATCCTTTTAGGTCAGTGGGTTTACTTTAAATAACATACAATGTCCTGGCAATAATCCCAGGACATCCACTTTGTGGATTAATTTTTAAACCAGAAACAACATTTTAACTGTAATAAGATATTACAGCTTTAGATTTTAACTTAAATTTAAGGACAGGCCACAATAGCGGTCTAGTCAGTTAATTAAGTCAGTGTTTGTTTTTCTTTTGGCTGTGTTGTATTATGTTACAGCCACCTGCATGCAGACAGACATCTTTTGCCACTACGTAACATTTTGCAATGCTTCTCAAGCATCTTCTGCCATGAGCACTGTGCCATGTCTAGTTAAATATAGTCCAGCTTTTTTAAAACATACAACCCCCTGTGTTTTTGAACACAACAAATGTATCCTATAAATTTTGCTGTTGACACCATACCTGTTTCTGCAGTGCCAGTTCACCATCAGATTCTCTAATTTTTCGCTGGAGATCCCGTCTTAATGTTTCGTTCTCCCCCCCTGAGTTTTTGAATCTCACTTTCCATCATGCTAAAAAGCCAGAGCAAATCTCATCAAAATTCCACAAACAAATTTAGATATTAGTATGGATGACCAAATATAGATGAGCCTGAGAAACATACCTCTGGACTTTTTCCAATTTGACTCTATGCTCGACTCCCCTCTTCTGATATTGCACTTCTACATCCTCCGTCGCCTTCCGCTGCTCCTCCAGGGCATCCTGGAGTTTCGCTATCTCAATCCTCAGCTCGCTAACCTCTTCCCGCCTGGCACTCTCTTCCGTCTGAGCGCGGACTGCCAAGGCATCATAGCGCTCCAGCTCTCTGTCCCTCTCCTCCAACACACGTAGATTATACTTGAAGTCATCCCGCAAGCGGAGGAAACGCTCTCTCTGGGTGGACAGCTCTGATGTGGCTTCATTTAGAGCGGTCTCCAGTTGTCGAATCCGCAAAGTTTGAAGTTCTTTCCATTCTCTTTCTTTACAAGCCAGCTGGGCCTCCAGGTCCACAGCTTCCTGCATGGTTAGGAAGCAGATGCTGAATAACGGGGCACTGAAACATGTGGCATCCTGTGAAGCAAATCTGTAGACACAAAAAGTGCTCATCATAACATGTCTAGAAGCAAACATGCTAAAAGAAACCCTACACATCATATAAAGTCACAAATTGGTTAAAAAGTCACCTGATAATAGGACACACACTGCAAGTCAAAAGTTTTTGAACAGTAAGATTTTTTACATTTTTAAGTTTTTTCTTCTGCTCACCAAGTCTGCATTTATTTGGTCCAAAGTACAGCAAAACAGTACAATTTTGAAATATTTTTACTATTTAAAATAACTGTTTTCTATTTGATTATATTTTAAAATGTAATTTATTTGTGTGATTCCAAAGCTGAATTTTTAGCATCACACGATCCTTCAAAAATCATTATAATATTCGGATTTGCTGCACAAAAACATTTATCTTTGATCACAGGAATAAATTACATTTTAAAATATATTCACATAGACAGCAGTTACTTTAAATAGTAAAGCTATTTAAGATTTTTCTGTTTTTGCTGTACTTTGGACCAAATAAATGCAGGCTTGGTAAGTAGAAGAGACTTATTTAAAAAAAAAAAAATATATATATATAATACAAATCTTACCGTTTAAAAACTTTTGACAAAAACAAATACAAAAAAGAAAAAAAAGAAAGAAACAACCGAACTAACATAAATGTTCAGCTACAAGAAGAACATAAAAAAAACATTAAACTGTCTCAGTGCTTGACAAAAGTTTTTAGCGATAGCAAATATGAAAACAACAAGACAAGCTATTTTAAACAATTTCGACAGAATTAGGAATATTTTATTCCATAAAACTGTTACTCACCCTCATTTGCATATCAACCCAAACATTAATGAATGAAGAGGCAAGTATTTTCTACGGTTAGCTTGCACAGCGAATATTGTTTTTGTTTTTTTTATGTTCCTGTCATAGGCAAAGATGACCGGAACTGTCTACACAACAATAGACAACAACAACAGCTACTCTGAAATGAAGTTGCTAAATATGTCTAAAAATTGTTTGCATTAAACATTTAGGTCAGCTAAGCTAACTAGCTAAGGCATAGCATAAGTTCCAGCTCGGCGCCACAACAACTATCAGTGTTGCCATGAAAACAAAAGGCGTCTGTAGTAACATCCGTTTCTATGGTCTGCCGGGCGGATGAATCTAGTTCAGCTCAAACAGAAGTTCCTCTTTACAACTTAGCGTCATTTACTTTGAAGAACGGAAATTATGAGCTCACATCTGATTAAGCCCTATTTCTGGCGTTTCTGTTATTTCCCGCTATAAAAGCATCACGCCTTTCGTAAAGTTATTAAACGCTTCCGGTTTTTGTTTGAAAAGAAATAAGTAGTCATAAATATGGGACATTATTTATTTTGTATTGTATTTTAGTTAAGTTACACATACTAAAAATTACACTTCTGGCAAATAAGTACTTAAACGTTTTAACCCAGGCAAGTATGTCATGTTTGTGTACATGTACCTGCCTAAAAGAACAGGACAAGCTGAAACAATTTTTTTTTTTCTTCAAACCTGTGACACAACTTTTCCTGCTGCTTACAAAACTGTACAAAAGCGACTGACGCAAAGGGAAATAAGACACCTGATTCACGTGGTTTCCACCTGCCTGCTGTCACGTTCTAGTCAGTACTGTGTATAAATTAAACATTTTCTTATTTTTAATAACAATGTAGCGTGCAAATCATTCTTTAGTTTTGAGATGCTACAACTTCCTGAGAAAAAATGTTCATCCTTTCAATTCTTTTGTTAAATTTCCCCGTATGTTTACTATGCAGAGCTCTATACAAATCCAACAGCTGTTTATAGATATAATACAACAGCAAATACTATCTAAAGAAGTGTTTTGAGCTGTTGACGCAATTGCTGAATTGAGGAAGTGTCATCACCCTGTTTTGTAACTCTTCAGTTTTACCTGTGTCACTATGAATGCGAAATATTTTTGTTCACCCAGCTAATGAGAAAGAAAGCTGATGCTTCATATATGGAGGGAAGGTTCGTAAATCCCTTTTAAATCCTCTGAGCACATGGTTTGAATAGGGTTAAGAGAGAGAAGGACGGAGCGGTGGGGAAACGCACGTAGTGCCCTCACACACACAGCCGCATCATTGGCTGCACGTCAGTATGACTCAAGTGATTCATTGGTGACAGAACAGGCTACGGTCAGATCAGCACCACAGTCAGATGAGCGGGTCCCATTCAACGCTGCTTCCAACGATGTGTGCCGTGCGAACGTGATGGTCCTGGTCACAGGAGAGCATCATTAGTGAAAAACCTTAAACGCAGAACATCTTTAAGGTATGTATAAGAAGACTGCTGCCTTTAAACATGTCAACATGTATTCTGAGAAAACGATTGGGTGATTTTGCGCATGCTAAGCGTGCTTGTGTCGTCAGGATGGGGATGCTGAATGCCGGTAGGCTGCTATGAAGATTGACGAAAAGTAACAGGTTTCTGTTCAGAAACACAGATAATATTCTTTTGTCTATTTATCGTAAAATATACATTGTGCTATAAATATAAACATTTGAATAACTATATATCGCGAATTATACGCATACCGATACAATTGTCTTATATGATGCTACTTTGATATTTTTACAATCGTCGAGTAATTGAGGCTACTATAGTGCTACAGTTGTTTAAATGAGAAAATAGCTACTTAAGGATGATATAGATGTGGAATTATACCCATGTGGCAGTGCCAGCGCTTATTGGTGGAGGAGAGAGAGTATAAAAGTCACGTTTAGCACGTAGACCAAAGAGCGCCGCTGCATCAGATGCTCTTCATGCAAATATTTGGAGACAGAATGACATTAATTCATTTTTAAGTGTACGAATTTTATAAAGGTATATCGATAGGAAGTTTGAGCAGATAACCTAACATGTATGTACATGACGTGTTTAAATCTATAATGTTTTCAGTGTCCCATCCTGAAATGAACTTTAATGTTCAATCAGCCTACTGTTACTGTAGTTACCATATATGTGACCAAGGGTCACAAAACCAGTCATAAGGGTCATTTTTTAAAAATTGAGATTTATACATCATATGAAAGCTGAATAATTAAGCTTTTCATTGATATATGTGACCCACGACCACAAAACCAGTCGTAAGGCTAAATTTTCTCAAACTGAGATTTATACATCATCTGAAAGTTGAATAAAATAAGCTTTCCACTAATGTATAGTTTGCTATGATAGAACAGTATTTGGTCGAGATACAACAATTTGAAAATCTGGAATCTGAGGGTGCTAAAAAAATCTAAATATTTTGAGAAAATTGTCTTTAAATTTGTCCAAATGAAGTTCTTAACAATGCATATTACTAATCAAAAATTAAGTTTTGATATATTTACAGTAGGAATTTTTCATCTTGATGGAACATGATCTTTACTTAATATCCTAATGATTTTTGGCATAAAATAAAAATCAATCATTTTGACCCATACAATGTATTTTTAGCTATTGCTACAAATATTCCCCAGCGACTTAAGACTGGTTTTGTGGTCCAGGGTCACATGTAGTTTGTTAGGATGGGACAATATTTGGCAGAGATACAACTATTTAAAAATCAAGAATCTGAGGGTGCAAAAAAATCTAAATATTGAGAAAACTGCCTTTAAAGTTTTCATACATTTACAGTAGGAATTTTACAAAGTATCTTTATGAAACATGATTTTACTTAATTTCCTAATGATTTTTGCCATAAAAGAAAAATCAATAATTTTGACCCATACAATGTATTTTTGGCTAGTGCTACAAATGAACCCCAGCGACTTAAGACTGGTTTTGTGGTCCAGGGTCACATATATGTAATTTTCAGATAAATATAATTTAGTATGTTTAATGATTGTTTCCTCTACACACACAGACGCACACACCTAAGTTCAGACGCACACAACTAAGTTCATAATATGAATCATGTGTGTTATTATAATAATAACCACTGACCTGTGTGAAGTATTGTAGGAAGGCCAGAGGATGATGTAATGTAAACCTGTCTTAATTCCCTTCTTAGACTTAATCTTAACTCTATATCCTATACCATTCATAACTATAATCATAAAAAAAGGACAATGAAAGTAGGCGTGGTGTCACACACAAACCTATGTGGGCCATTCATATATGTAAACTGCTGTCCCACAACCAAAAAACACATTTAAAAAGCATTTAAGTATTCAAATCTTAGGTTAAGATCCTTCTATTATCTATTGAAACCCACAATCATTTTTTAAATATTAGTAAGCTTAATATATAAAATCATCATTTATTGGGTACTTTCAATTGGGAAGTGGTTGTCCCAAACCCTAACCACTAAATTTCAATTTATGAAAATGATATTGAAATCATTTTTGTTTTTTTTCCATTGTTGTTTTTAAAAGTATCTGTTTGATTCTTTTAAAAAGTGAAGTTCAAAAATATTTATTGTATATTTTCTTATAAAGCTTTATGTAAAAAAAGTGTCCCACATTTTTCGTCACTACCGAATTTTATGGGCTGATTTGAACTAAACCCATAAATTTATGATCAGGAAATATTCCTGTCCACCCTCTCTCATAGCTACAAGGTGTGAGTAGATAGGTCTCATCATTTTGAGGTTAATGTGTTCAAAAGTCTGAAAAATCTGTGTGTAACTTTTAAGGAACGTCACTACCGAGCACCTTTTCTCTGCAGTTAAGCACAATTTTTGGGAGTTATTCCATAACATTTATTTTTTATGTGTATTCCGCTGTTCAGAACTGTGTTAGCTAACCCTGTGCTGATTAGGATCTTTGAGCTTAATTATCTAAAACTGTCACTACCAAAACATGTCATTGTTTTGGTAGTGACAAAAGGGAACTCATAATCCTCATATTTGGGGGTAATAAACAGAATTTTAGTACAGTTAGGTAATTTTTTTGTATTTTAGTATGGTTTAGTAGTGTTTTAGAATTAAAATTCTGTAATGTGATGTGGTCGCTACCAAAGCATTACTGTCACTACCGAAACAAGGGGTGTGTGGTCAAAAATAAAAATAGTTCAGTGTATGTTCAAACTAATGAATCCTTAACTTTGAATTCAATATGATTAACTTTTTGCCTTTTACAAAAAAAAAATTGATTTAAAATACAACAAATGTCTTAAATTACACTTGAAATATTATTAAAAATGTCATGGATTTACCTCTAAAAATGTGAATAAAATAGCAAAAAATATATTTACAATGTAGATGCAACCAAAATCTTAATAGGTCAATATAACCCTTCTAATAAAATTATTATTAGCTACCATGTTTCGATGGTGACAAATTTGGGGAAAGGACAAATACTCAAAAACTTTTTGACAATTTGCATACATAAAATTTGGAAAAAGAGACACTTTTTTTCAAGATGCTTTCAACTCTGTCTTTGGTCCAATTCTATAGAATGGCCCATATATAGGATATGCATTGATTAGATGTTTGAAAAGCAAAGAAAAAAAAATCACTAATCTTCTTGTCGCTGCATTGCAACTGACAGATTAGAATCAGCCGTTTGGCTAATTAGTATGGACGTGACAAGAGGCATCCATAATTAACAAACACCCAGTGCCAGCTGTGACCAGTTTCAGAAAAAAATTCAAAGGCCTTTCTAAAATGACTCCTGACCCTACATTGCAAACATAATTTGAATCCCAACTCACATTCTAAATAAAAATCTACATAAGATGAGGATAAACGCAACATAAGTTACTCTCATGGGAGGAGATTCTGGTCATTGCAATCAGTAACACATGGAGAAATGTCAGGGTCTTAATTTAGGTTGGTAGGGTACAGAGGTGTGCCCCTCAGTCCCCACCCCTGTTTGCTCGCTAGATGAGGTAGATATCTGGGAGGTTCAGAACAGTAAGAGAGAATCAGTTTTCAGGAACATTGAGCAAGGTAGGTTGTACATACATTGGTTGCATGACTTCTCTTACTTAACACAGCTCTTCTACATACTTGCTGATCAATTAATTTCAAGTGTATAACATAGCAACCTCTTTTTCTGTTTACTTGTGTGTGACTAATAGTAAGGTCTTAATGTAAATGTTTACTGCACTTACGTTAAGAAGTTAATTTTATGCTGATTTAGTGGTAATACTTAAGTGGTTGAAGTGATGCATATAAACACTTGGGGTTTTTTTTTATTTATTTATTTTTTTTATTATATGTATAAAGTATACAATACCATAAAGTGTTCTTTGGCATTCAGTTGACATACTTATTTAAATGTTATGTCTACAAAGGACCACGTGTCCATTAACTTGGTTCAAATGGGCATGTATGAGTATTCATTGATCATTCTCTTTAGTTTAATGAGTCGTGGAGCAGTCTTGGCTTTCAAGAAGGTCAATATAAGAAGGTTAAGCATTCTGTCATGGCTTTTTATAGGAGTATGTGCTGAATGCCATATTATCTTCACATTATGTTAAAATCAAGTTGTGCGTGTTTTGTTTAAATTGGTAGAAATGAGAAAAAAGAAATCACAAGCGAGATGACAAATGTCTTCAGGAAGTTGGGTAGCCATCAACAGCTGTCTGGCAGCTCTTCCTGTTGAGAGACATTTGAAAGGGCACAACGGTTCACGCATTGCATAGTAGGTTACAGAAGTGTTAGCTAATCCTGTTCCTGGAGCACCCCCACATAACACATTTTGGATTCCTTTCACATTTAACACCCATGACTCAACTCATCAGGTCGTTAGTTGAGTGCTGATGAACTGAATTAGGTGTGTAAAATAAGAGATTCATAAAAAGTACAGAACTGGGAGCATTCCAGAATCAGGATTGGGAAACTCTGGGTTATAAGCCACATAATTGACTTCGTGATCTAAAATAAAACTGCTTGTGATGCTGGGTTTTTGATGCTCAGTGGCGAGTATTACATTTAACATGTTGTACCCAGAATTACGAGAGCAGCTTTTGGCAGGAACATGAATGAGGGAGGGTGTGAATTTGGTGTGCCAGGCACACAGAACAGATCTTGCTGTACAGGGATATTCAGTAAACAACCTATATGAGGCCTGGTTTTGGCACCATCTGTAAGTATTAGCATGTTGTGATCAATCAGGTCAAGTAGTCTAACTTCCCAGTTGAATTAAGCCCAATCAATGACACAAGTTTTATGACACTGTTTCTTTACCTTTTGTTGCAGTTGAGACCTGACCTGTACAAAGCATCATGGGTGGAGCGGTTGTAGACACTGGTGACACTGGGGTCAAGGCACCTGATGGAGGATGGGGTTGGGCTGTCCTCTTCGGCTGCTTCATCATTACTGGTTTCTCCTATGCGTTTCCCAAAGCGGTCAGCGTCTTCTTCAAAGAACTCATCCGGGAGTTTGGAGTGGGCTACAGTGACACGGCTTGGATCTCCTCCATACTTCTTGCAATGCTTTATGGCTCAGGTACAGATGCAGAAGGGATGGATGGGGCTATTTTGTGGCTTGGGTTTTCAGTCTACGGGTCCACAAGGGGGTACCAGGCAGTCTGAGGACAATCATGATTGTGCATCCTAACAGTAGTTTGCTTGTTGCAGGGCCTATATGCAGCATCCTAGTGAACCGTTTCGGGTGTCGCCCCGTAATGATGGTCGGGGGCCTTTTTGCCTCGCTGGGCATGATTATGGCATCCTTTGCGACCAACATTATCCACATCTATCTCAGCACAGGAGTCATAACAGGTGAGGACTTGTCATAACAGGGTGTCTAATCCTGCTCCTGAAGAGCCACTATCCTGCATAGTTTAGCTTCAACCCCAATTAACCACACCTGAACCAGCTAATCAAGGTCTTACTAGGCATACTAGAACAGTGGTTCCCAAGTCCAGTCCTGGGGACCCACTGCTCTGTACATTTTAAGTCTCCCTTATTTAATCGGGTATTGGGATCATCAGCTTGTTGGGGGAGAGAGCCATGAACTGAACTAACAAGCTGATGATTTCAATCAGGTGTGTTTAATAGGGGGCACATGCAAAATGTGCAGAGCAGAATTTGAAACCACTGTACTAGAACCTTCCAGGCAGGTGTGTTAAGGCAAGTCGGAGCTAAACTCTGCAGGACAACGGCCTTCCAGGACTGAGTTTGGACACCCCTGCTTTATGAAATTTTTGGTAATTTCAGTGTATTAACATCCTCAAATATGATGTGCTCCAGGTTTGGGTCTTGCTCTGAACTTTCAGCCATCCCTCATCATGCTGAACAGATATTTCAGTGAGAAAAGGCCCTTGGCCAATGGGTTGGCTGCAGCTGGAAGTCCCGTGGCTCTGTGCTGTTTGTCTCCTCTTGGTCAGGTTCTTCAATACCAGTATGGTTGGCGTGGTGGCTTCCTCATCCTTGGAGGAATTCTACTGAACTGCTGTGCATGTGGAGCCCTCATGAGGCCCTTGACGGCACCGAAGAAAACAAGCAAGGTGGAAGAAAAGGAGACTGAATCCAAACCCAAACCAAAGCCCAAGCTTCTTGATTTCACCGTCTTCAAAGATCGTGGCTTTTTGATTTACACGGTGGCTGCTGCCATTATGGTACTAGGTCTGTTTGTGCCTCCTGTGTTTGTGGTAAGCTATGCCAAGGAACTGGGCAATGAGGACACAAAGTCTGCCTTGCTGCTCACCATACTGGGGTTCATCGATATCTTTGCCAGGCCAACTTGCGGTATCATCGCTGGGCTCAAGTGGGTTCGGCCACGATGCGTATACCTCTTCAGTTTCGCCATGATCTTCAATGGCACCACTGATATTATTGGCTCCTTGGCCACAGACTATTCATCTCTCGTGGTGTTCTGCATCTTCTTCGGTATCTCCTATGGCATGGTTGGAGCCTTGCAGTTTGAAGTGTTGATGGCCATCGTGGGGACAGAGAAGTTCTCCAGTGCCATCGGCTTGGTGCTGTTGGTTGAAGCCATTGCTGTGTTGGTGGGACCACCTGGAGCAGGTCAGTGCTGCAGTTCTCTTTCTACTCTTGTAGATTACCTTCAAAGAAAGCCACATCCTCTTTGCAAATGGTCAAAAATGCAGGTGGAGAACCTTTTGCTTAGCGTTGTAAGGGCCTTCTGTTTGTATAAGACCATATGGTTTCTCCTTATTTTAATTGCTTAGACCAGTGGTGTCCAATCGTGCTCCTGGAAGGCCACTGTCCTGCAAAGTTTAGCTCCAACCCCAACTAAACATACCTGAACCAACTAATCAAGGTCTTCATGATACAATAGAAGAACCTTTAACATCTGAAGAACCTTTTTGTTTCACAAAAGGTTCTTTTGTGGAGAAAGATGATTCTTCAGATTATAGAAGGGTAAGAAAGAAATGGTTCTTTAAATAACCAAAAATGGTTCTTTTATGGCATCGCTGTGAAGCACCTTTGTTTTTAAGAGTGTAGGCATACTAGAAACTTCCAGGCAGGTGTGTTGAGGCAAGTTGGAGCTAAACTCTGCAGGACACTGGCCCTCCAGGACTAAGTTTGGACACCCCTGGTTTAGACCTCTAAACGCAGAACAAATGGACTGTCCCAACAATGACAGCTGCAACTTGTAGGTCATGGACATGTTTGCTCTGGTGACTTGTCAGGGCCACCACCTCAATTGGTCAATCAATGTGGGATGTTTAAGTCATAGTTGTCTTGTTTCATGTCACAGGTCGTCTTCTGGACGCCACAAAGAATTACATGTACGTCTTCCTGCTGGCCGGGTGTGAGGTGGTCCTCTCAGCGCTTGTGCTTGCCATCTGTAACATGCTCTTCATCAAAAGGAAGCCCCAACAGCCCGACCCTCCAGCCAAGATGGAGATGGCCATTACCGAGACTGAGATGGAGGAGCTCAACAAAGCACCAAAGGAAAACCTAGACAACGGGGGCGGTGAAAACGAGAAGCAAGCCATCGAACAGGAAGGAACGACAAAACCTGATGATAAAAATATTGAAGAGTCTGAAAGCATAGGGGTGGACTCGATAGAGGTGGAGAACGCTTCCAAAAAGATGATTGAACCAAACGGTGTGGTTGTAGAACCTGAATCCTCTCTGTGAAGATGCTAGAACAATAGATACAACAGCGCTTCCCTTGTAGGACTCACGGATGTGCGTTTGATGTTGTAGTGTATGCTTTTTGTATCGCACTTCAAGTGTGGTTGCAGAGGACCGCTTTCAGACCTGCTCTACAGTTCAGATTCAGCCATTTGCAGGCAGATCAGAACCTTTTATGTTCTCAATAGGTTCTTGTTACAAAAAATAGATTGTTTATACAGTGGCACCAGATTTTTGGCCAGTAAACACTCCACATCAGAGCAGGTCATTAGCATTATACTGAATATTGAACCAGCTTGCTGCTTTGTGGCATTCAGTGTTTGCTAATGTGAATTGTTGGTTTTTAGTGTAACATTTTAAACTGGTCCTGGGAGAGCACAGGATTGTATTAAGTCCTGTATTTTAGAAAAATCAAAATGTCATGCAAATGAGGATCCTAGTTAGTCTTTTTAAATTGGAGACATTCTTGAAGAATGTACAGAGTTCAGACATGTTTGTATTTTTGTGGAACATTTCAAAGGATGTAAATGCTGAAGGACAAAGCTCTGTTACATATTTTTATAGTGCTTTTTTTTTTTTATTTTTTTTATTTTTTTTTTTTTTTTGCCATTTTGTTGATTTTTAACTTCCTCGTGTAGGTTCAGTATTTATATTAAAGTGTTGATGTCAGTTGGCAGCTTCACTTCATATTTATTTGTATTTTATTCATCTAAATGCCAGTGTTTTCAGACCAACTGCATCAATCAGGAGAGGACCACAGCTTGTAGTTGTGATATGTTGGTTGTGTAACACTTTTTAGCTCATTCAACATTCACTCAAATGTTGTTGTGTGTTTTTTTTTTTTTTTTTTTTTTTTTGGAACCCAAATAGTACTACACTATTTATGAAAATGGTGGTATGGATAGAACCCTTCTAAACTTTACCTCATTTTTTCTTCCACCAGCAGTTTGTGAGTAGGGACCCTCTTCTGCTACGTTTTAAAGACACTTGAGCTGTTTTTGGTTGTGCCTTAAGTCTTGTAGCTGTACACAATTTGTGAATCACTTTAGAAATAAACATCCTTCCCTCTCCACTGAACCTTGACTCATTTCTGTATTTTGTTTTCATTTAAAATCCATGTGTACGGTGTTCTTGTAGCTTTTTGAACTTTAAGCTGACATGATTCAAACCCCTACTTTGCTGGTATTCGATTGAAAATTATGCATTAAATTACTAAGTGAACTGAATGGCCTGAAATTAGTAGCTAGTGGGGGAAAAAAAAGGAAAGGTAAGGCAGTGAAAATTTTAAATGACTGTATTGTTTACTCCTACATGACAGTAAGGCAGTCCAGATCCTATTAGCACAGGATTTGTGCTGTATTTTCAGTTCAGTCCAGCTGGTGTCCATCTGTAAATGCACCTTAAGCAGTGGCTCATCCGAAAGACAGTGAGGTAAACTCATATAGTGATCAATCCTGCTCCTAAAGTTCCTGCAGAGTTTAGATCTACACTCGCTTTAAATGATTAGTTCAGTTTCAGAATAATAGTTTCCTGAATTTACTCATCCCCATGTCATCCAAGATATTTATACCTGTCTTTTAAAACGAAATTAAGGTTTTTGAGGAAAACATTCCAGAATTTCTCTCTATACAGTGGACTTTAATGGTGGCCAAGGGGTTGACTGTCTAAATTAAAGTTTTAATGCAGCTTCAAAGGTCTCTACACAATATAGTACACAAAGAATGAGGGGTCTTATTTAGTAAAACAATTGGTCCTTTTTTTTTTTTTTTTTTTTTTTAAATAAAAATATATATACTTTTCACCACAAAGCTCATTTTGCACTAGCAAGTTTTTGTTTTTGTTTTTTTAATTCTTTAAAAAATGACCAATTTTGCTGGATTAGACCCTTATTCCTCGGCTGGGATTGTGTAGAGCCCTTAGAAGCTGCACTGAAATTTCAATTTGGACCTTGGACCCCACCACTCAAGTCCATTTATATGGAGAAAAACCTGGAATGTTTTCGTCAAAAACCTTAATTTCTTCTCGACTTCAAGAAAGACTAACATTAACATCTTGGATGACATGGGGGTGAATAACCAGGAAATTTTTATTGTGGGAGTACTAATCCTTTACCAATCAAATGAGCACAAAATCGTCTAAATTAAGCTGAAACTGGAACATAAATATGCTCTTGCATAGTTAATATAGAGTGGATGTAGTGGTTGATTTTTTTTTTTTTTTTTTTCAGACTTAAAGGAGAAGTCCACTTCCAGAACAAAAATGTACAGATAATGTACTCACCCCCTTGTCATCCAAGATGTTCATGTCTTTCTTTCTTCAGTCGTTGAGAAATTGTTTTTTTAGGAAAACATTTCAGGATTTTTCTCTATATAGTGGACCGCTATGGTGCCCTGAACTTCCAAAATGCAGTTTAAATGCAGCTTTATGCGTTGTAAACAATCCCAGCCAAGGAAGAAGGTTCTTTTCTAGTGAATCGATCGGTTATTTTCATTTTAAACAAATACAATTTAAATACTTAATCTAAAACGCTTGTCTTGCTCTGCCTGAACTCTGTGTATTCTGGTTCAAGACAGTTAGGGTATGTCGAAAAACTCAATACGATCTTTCTCCCTCAACTTAAAAAAATCATCCTACATCGCTACAGAAGTATCGACTTCTGACCAGAGGTCAGGCAGAGCAAGACAAGACGAGCATTTGACATTAAAAAGTACATAAATTGTATTATTTTTATGAAAATAACCCGATCATTCTGCTAGATAAAACCCTTCTTGAAAAATAGACAGATAATAGCATCAAGAAAGGAAAAAGGCAGTAGGATAGTGGGTTAAGCATAGATGAAAGAAAGATGAAGAACCAGGCCTCCAGGAGAACTCCATCATGTGAAATTCACAGTGACACAGCAATAGTGGGTTACTATACTGCCTGAGGTATCAATGGCAGTAACTGGGATACTGGCATCAACTACACAGCCCAGTGTCTTCTAGAAAACAGGACATGTTTTAAAAGTGTAATAAAATCTTAATGGTGGATAAGCAAAAACATGCACTGAATTTTAAAATTCACGCAAAAATCACATTTGCAAATGACAGCAGCACAAACCAACTTGTCTGATTTACAAATTATGTATTTAAAAGAAAAAGATGCAACCACAAGCAAATACAAGTAATTCATTTATTTACACTGTTTAAAATACACAAATACGGTGGTAATACAAATTCTTACAGGACTGACAAATTGGCATGACTTCCACAAAAGTATGTGGAGCCCAAAACAGGCTTCGTGGGGGAAAATCAGATGAAAAACTTTACCCAGGAAGTCGCCAAAGCCCCCTCCAGATGACGGGGGAACAAGATGACCCGACCAGCTTTCAAGGTGCATTAGAAAAGCCACATCAGTGCCGGAATATTTTGTGAAAAGGGGAAATCACTAAACATCAGAGCAAGACTTTGATTTGTTTTCATTCTTTCAACCTCACCAAAGACAATTAATATCTCCAACAAATGATTTTTCACTTCCTAATTCCATCTGAACCTCAGAACACAAACTTACGGCAAAGCATAACCAACCTTTTCAAGAGACGCGTCATATAGCATGATCTCCAATCGTGAGTCAAAACAACATCCTCAAAGTCAAAGTTCAAGTTCAGAATGCATGAACCCCCCCCAAAGTCTGGCACTTCATTGTTGTGGCTTTATGAAAGAGCGGATAAAAATAACTGGTGATAACTTTCAGACTCAAACCATCTGCGGTCATTTCATAGTCTTTCTAAAGAGTTGCATGGAAACATTTACACGATTATTTTACAGTTATTTCACAGCTTAGAAACAGAAGACACACAATAATGGGGGAGGCAGTATTGTACAGTTAAAGAGATCAATATAGCAGACAAACAGGCGAGGTTCACAGGGTCCCTCCGTGAGGACGAGTACGAGTGAACACCACACTGTGGAGTCAGTTTGCTATGAGCGATGTATGCTGAGATTTTGGCCCCTTTGTGGTCCGTCCACTCTATACCACCAGCTTCACTGTGGGAAAGGAACCTCACCAGCTACAAAGGGCTTATTAAAATGCATATTAAAAAATAAATACACTGAGTAAATAAAATTTTTAAGTGAACCCATAACGCCACCAGATGGACTCGTCTGTCGCCCAGGTTAAAATACAAAAGAAAATTCAGTATACAAAGAAACAAAAAGACCCATTTAAACCACACAGACGATACATTAGCCTCAAATGCGAGGAGCCTGAACCAGAGAAATAGTTGTGCAGCACTGAACGTGTAAGAGTGGAACTGTGAAGGAAGGACGCGGGAGATGACAATGGTGTGGCTGGCTGATCCAGTCTCTGATTGGTCAACTCACTGGTGTGAATTCGCAACAGGCTGTAGCTCTCATGTCCACGAGAACATTTAAAGAGTGTAGGGGAGAAATATGAGAACGTGAGAGAGAAGAAGAGGAGAGAGAGCCTGTAAGCAAAGAGGTCAGGTTGGTTCTACACCATTTTGGTTTGGTCAATAGAAGAGAGAGACTGACGCCCTATCTATTAGCTGATGGTGAAGAGCTGTCAATCAGCCGTGTGTAGTTAGGTTGCCCGTCGTGCTCCATATTGCAAAGTGGAGGCTTCTGGGACATGGAGACAATCTGCAAACAGCAACAAGACAAAGAGACACCCAATCAGCGACAAACCAACGTGTCTTTTTAAACGGTTCTTTATGAACAACGCATTTTATATCAGCAGGATGAATCAAGCAAAAAAGCCAGGGTCATATTTTAAGCTAAAATTAGAAAGAAAATTTACACAAAATAATTTTAATATCAGTATACAAATGCATGTAAGCCTGTTTCCACCACTGAATAATAATTTAAAAAAGGTCATTGCGAGTTTCTCACAATTCTGACTTTTTGCAATTGAGTTTACATCTCGCAACTGACTTTTTTTCAGAATCGCATGATATAAACTCGCAATTCTTACTTTTTTCCTCAGATCTGTTGCATGATATAAACTCGCAATTCTTTTTTTTTTTCTCTCAGAATTTTGAGATATAAATCCAGTTGCGAGTACATTCAGAACAGCAGGATATAAACTTGCAATTCTTACTTTTTTTCTTAGAATTGGGTGATATAAACTAAAGTTATAAATTCAGAATAGCGGGATATAAACTTGCAATTTTGACTTTTTTCCCCCTCGCAATTGCAAATCAAAGTCCAATTCTGAGGGGGGTTTATATCATGCAAATGAAAAAAGTCAGAACTGTTTATATCTTGCAATTCTAACTTTACAACTCACAATTGCAAGTTTATATCTGACAATTCTGAAAAAAAGAGAAAAAAAATAAAAATAAAAAAAAAATAAATAAATCAAAACATGTCAACTTGCAACTTTGAGAAAAAAAAAAAAAAATCATAATTGTGAGGTAAGTTGCAAATATCTTTTCAATGTTTTTATTCAGCGGCAGAAACAGGCTTCCATACAAATGCGTGTATATATTGTAGGTATTCAGTTAAGTTTTTTTTTTTTTAAAAAGACTTCAGCAGGGAGACATTAAATTGACTAAAAGTCAGAGTAAAGATATTTCAAGTAAGTTATTTGAAAAATGTTCAACATTAAAATATTTCTTCTGATTCCTCTCGATTTCTGAAAGTTGTGTGATGCTGAAGACTGGAACCTTATTTTTTATTTATTTATTTATTTTTTTTTTAAGTGTATGACTCAAGAGTCACCAAGCTGGTAGAAAACAAAGCTATGTACAGCTAACACAAGCTCATTAAACTCACCTGGTGCACCTGCCTTCACACAAGGATGTGACGATCAACTACTTGCCGTGGTGATCGAAGGGAATGCTATTCTGGGGTGAAGAGAGAGAACATTACAGCCTTCCACCCCCACAACACAATCATTTGTACACCGACACGTTACTCACACCAACTCATAATCACACCGTGCCTACTGTGTCATGTCTAAAAAAAAAATATATGCTGCTGAAATGACTTTTCCCAGAAATACAAACGTTAGGTCAACAGCTTCCTAGAAAATGCTTTTCAGCTGCCTAATAAACAGATTCAATTTTAAGCTTAAATGTCACCAGTCAGAAACTCTAATAGAGATCATGAGAATCAAAAGGTCCATTAATTCAAACAATACAAGATGTACTAATATTTCATCAGGTATTTATACTTGTATATATGTGTAGAAATAAGAATTCAATACCAGTTCAAAACCAGAGGCACTAAACTACTTATTCTGCCAACTGGCAAGCAAATATCAAAACAGCTTTTTCAGAGTTTATTATTGCTCTGCTACAAGCTTGGACAAACTGGGTCTGCATTATACCTGTGATGTGGACATGCGGGAAGTGTCTTGTCGCCCCGTCAGGTCTGAGGACGACACGTTCACTGGAGCGCCACGATGAAGCCGCATGCTGACCTTCCGTTCGCGCTCCATGCCAGTGACCGGTCTTGGTGAGGATGTGTTTGCTGTGAGATAGTAAGCAGCATGAAACATCTCCTTACAGCATTTCAGATACTTGGGAAGCGGCAGAAGTAAGGGACAGACTGCTTACCTGTGTGAGAAGTGGGCGTGAGGGGTGTGGGAGGAGCTCCGTCCTGTGTGGGGCGGGGTCTGCCTGAGGCTGCTGGGATGCCTCGAGCTGCAGGATTCCTGCCGTGCCTCATCCGCTCGTCTCGCTCTCTCCTCTCACGTTCTGCCTCCTCTGCTGTACGGTTGGCACCCTGAGAATGGATAAATGTGACATTACGAAACACAGAAGCACATAGTGCTACTTGAAACACACAAGGAGACTTGACACAAATTGGTTACACACTCACATACCATTGCTGTGCTACATAGTCATGAAAACATGAAAATGCATTAAGCATTGAGGTTTAAAAGCAAGCGATTTTAAGCCTTTGAAACGCAATTAATATTCCTGCTGTCTGTCATTCATGCTATTCAAACAACAAAACAGAATATCTCTCATTGCTCTGGACTAAATTATTTTTGTAACTTTATTAAGAAATATACAGTACATTTAATTTGCACAGTGACGAATATGCAGTTGTTTTTATACTTCTGAGTACTTTATACAATGTATGCAGCATTTCTAATTTATTTGTTCTACTGTAGATTTTTGTCCTATTGCTTGGAATTACTTCCTTACTCTTTTTTTTGTTTTAGTTTTTTTAGGCTAGTATTAGTTTTTTGTGATACTGACACTGGTGACACGAGTTATGATATTTCAATAGTATCAGAATTGACATCAAAGACCTCATTTAAAGCAAAAATAATGATATTATATATATATATATATATATATATATATATATATATATACATACATACATACATACATATATAAAAAGAAATCATACCAACCCCAAACATTAGAGCGGTAGTGCATATCTATTATCAACATTTGAGTTCGAAAAGGAATCATATACCAAAATCATTTACCAAAATCATTTTCTTCAATAATGTGATTAAAACTATAATATAACATTAATATTAACTATTAGAAGTTGGAATAACTGTGTAGGTGATGCCAAATCATAATAGTCAAAAGTCAGATTATTGCAGTCAGTGTAGGCAAACAAGTGAGTGACATGAAAACTAGAAAGACAGATAAATGATTAAGAAATGCCTGGCTGATACGATATTTTGTTGTTTTGCTTATTTGATTTTCAATTATGGCTCTAAACATTTTCCGCGTTTCCACTGTTATACACTTGGGGGCGCTACTACGCATCTCCTGAATGAGTCCAGAATCTCCCAATCAAAAACACAGATGAGAAAGATGCAGAAGGAGTAATCTAGTATGTAAGCAGATGCATATGAAAAAAAATGTGTTCATCAACAAACAGCATATAAATTAAAACTGTTTAATGTTACCAAGTGAAATTTCGATCCAGGAAGTAGTAAAGGACTGTGCAAGCTTTGGGGGCGCTGATGGAAGCGATCTACTGCATCTATGCTTTGATTATCATACTGAATATGATGCAGGTGTAGTATCTGATAAAAACTATTTCCTCTTTTTTTTTTAAAAATTATGATTTTTTTTTTTAATGAATCTTACCTACATTCAAGTGTTTATAAAAACAAATGCTTTAAGATAGAATTAAAATCATTTTTGGTTTAAAAGTAGATCCTTTGTTCTTTATTTCAAGGTATTGCATATGTTCAGATATTCATACAACAAAATATTCTGGGGCCACGAAATCTTAGTGGAAAAGACCAAAAAATACTGGTGGTGATTGGCAACTTTTATTTTAAAAAAAACTGGAAGGGAAAAAGCACCACATAAGTGATTTGATGTGATGCAAAAACTCAAAAATCTAACCACCACCTACACACAAAATTTTCTACCCTGGCACAACCCAAAAAACACACCCAAATCTGATACCACAACAAGTTTTGATTATCTCACACTAAAGAATGAAGAGCATCCAGACATGTACTTACAAATTTAAGCATGTTCCAATCAAACACGTAGTCATAGGAAAAGCCCTGTCTGTGGAACAGATTCCTGAAGAGTTGCCTCAAGTACGAATAATCTGGCTTGTCATCAAATCGCAGTGATCGGCAAAAGTTGAGGTACGTAGCAAATTCAGCTGCAGGACAGATAACAAACATCCATAGATTTACAAAGCCTTTAAGAAATACAAAGCCTGATTAGCATTTAGAAAATGTTAGAAATTACACAAGGCTTTGAACATACATGGGTAGCCCTTGCAGAGAACTTCAATGGGGGTGGACATTTTCTTTTCACTGATACGCTCGTACTTCTGTCTCTTGGTGGCGGCTTTCAGTCCTTGCCAAGGCAGTGAGCCCAAGTTGAAGTACATCAGCACATAACCGAGAGACTCCAGGTCATCCCGCCGAGACTGCTCTGTAGAGACACGCACATAGAATTATAGGCGCTCGTGTGGAGCATGGAAGGATGACTGCTACTGTATGATTCATGAATAAGCATTCATATTGCTGCAAACACACATACACAAATCAATCTCTTCTGGGAAACGCTAAAAATACACATGCATCCACTTGAGCATGAACACACAGTGACGTCATACAGAGCCAGCAGAGAAACGGGAATGAACTCAGTAACTCCAGCCACAATTAGGGTTGGATGATAAATTGTATTTTAATTGTGATAGCAATTACTGCTTTCTTTGATTAACTAAAGGGATAGTTTACCCAAAAATGAAAATTATTAATTACTCACCCTTATGCTGTTCCAAACCCATAAAACCTTCCTTCATTTTCAGAACGCAAATTAAAATATTTTTGATGAAATCCGAGAGCTTTCTGACCCTCCATAGACAGCAAGGGTCCTACCACATTCAAAGGCCTTGTTCTCAAAGGAGAAGAATTGTTGAATAAAGTCATTATTTTTTTGATTTGGGGACAAAATGTATTCTTGTAGCTTCATAAAATTACGGTTGAACCTACAGACTATTTTGTCTATGTTCTTTGTATCTTTTTGTGGCAGGACTCTTGCTGTCTATGGAGGGTCAGAAAGCTTTTGGATTTAATTAAAAATATGTGTTAATTTGTGTTTTAAAGATGAACAAAGATCTTATGGGTTTTGAACAACATGAGGGTGAGTAATTAATGACAGAATTTTCAGTTTTGGGTGAACTAACTCTTAAAGCACAATCTGTAATATTTAAAAGCTGGTTATTTATCCTGAAATTTTTTTTTAGAGATATTCTTCTCAAATGAAAGTGTAACACAACCAGTGTGTTCCTTTACATGGCCATGCATTCATTTGTGCTCTTTGCTACAACTAAATCTATCAAACCATCTAAGTGATAAACTAAATCTAAACATTAATGCAAGTTTGAATTATTGCAGTTGAAATAGTAACCTCAGAGGTTTAGCTTTTAAGAGAAGCTTCTAGTTTTACCAGGTTTTATAACACAAGTGTTCAGTTATGATAAGCTAGATGTAATAATATACATATAAATACAGGCCACAGTCAAATTTACAAGCTAACTGGAAAGAACTGGTGTTTTACCAATGCCAAGATGTGTGTTGATGGATGCATAACGCGCAGTGCCCGTCAAGTTCTTGTTTTCGCGATAGGGGATGTGCTGGTGTGTTCGTGCATCACGGTATTTCTTGGCCAGACCAAAGTCAATGATGTAGACCAGGTTGCCTTTCTTTCCCAATCCCATCAGAAAGTTATCAGGCTTTACATCTCTGTGAATGAAGTTCTTGGAGTGGATATACTCAATGCGGCTGATCTAAGGAATGCAAAATTTACACAAAACAAAAAACAAAAAAACAAAACAAACAAAAAAAAAAAAGTTACACTTCTGCAGCAAACTATTAACATGTTTTTACTCGTCAACATGATTTTATCATACCATCTGATCAGCCAACAGCAGGACAGTCTTCAGGCTGAACTTCCTGGAGCAGAAATTGAAAAGATCCTCCAGACTGGGGCCGAGCAACTCCATCACCATCACATTATAATCTCCTTCCGCTCCACACCACTTTATAGTAGGAATGCCAACTGTAAAGGATGCACACAAAGCACCTAAATACACAGGCTGAGAACCCAATTGACGTTTGCTGGGAAGTGTGAATCATTTCATTGATTGTATTGATTTATTGATCCCCTTAACCCCTTATTTACAACTGAATCAGAACCCCTTTCTCATTACCTCCACCCTGCATCATCTTGTAAATCTTGCTCTCGATGTGGAGCTGTGGGTGCTTTGTCTTCACACATTCCAGTTTGATGGCCACTTCCTCTCCAACTGAAATGTCTGTGCCTGGGGCAGAGCGAGAAACAGAGAAGGAACCAAGCCATTAAAACAGTGAATGAGGTCAGAACACAGCCTGAATCTCCAACAAACTGACATGACTGTAGATCATAATTAATCGACCTTTATATTTTGTGCATACACTACTGTTCAAAAGATTGATCAGTTTAATCCATCGCTGTAATAAAAGTATTAATTTCAGCAAATTCAGTCATCATACAATGTTCTTGCGCTCACAAGAGTACCAGAACGTCACAAGGGAAGCAACTGTTGAATAAAGTTGTTATTTTTGACAACGAAGGTCATATGGGTTTGGAATGATTTGAGGGTGAGTAGTTCATGACAGAATCTTCATTTTTGAACTGTACCTTTAAAGGCCCTGATGCAAAGCATCTTGTCTAATATGGCTTGAGGAAACCAGTAATCGAGTTACAAAACGGAATTGTGTTAAAAAAAAAAAAAAAAAAAAAAAAAAAACAGGGAATGTCACAGAATTTGGCAAAAATTTATCACTCCGCAATATGAACTAGTTTCTATAAACCAAAAGTTCTAAAAACTGCAAGAATACTGCTATTAAAGGGGTGCTATTATGCTTTTTCACTTTTTGAACTTTAGTCAGTGTGCGGTGTGTATCTTTGGGCATAAAAAAGATCTACAAAGTTACAAATCTCAAAGTCCACTCCAAAAGGAGATATTTCGTTTTAAAAAAAAATCCCTTTTCAAGAACTACAATGAGCAGCTCCTTTGGACTACAACGTTTGTTTTCCTCATGCAATGACGTCACAATGTGGTCCATCTGAACATCATTAAATTAAATCCCGCCCATGGAAATTCGAATTGTTGGAGGGAGGGTAGGGACGAGGCGGGAGATTAGCCTAACTTTAGCGATGCAGCGCGGAGAACCGCTTCAACGAGCCGCAGCGCGGCGGGCATCAACACGAGCATTGACTAGAGTGCCCACTTCAGAGCTGTAACGCACCGCAGACGTGTGCAGCACAGGGGGCGAAACAAGTCGAAGTCGCAATCTACTTCGGTGGCCGCATCAGAGCCATAACGCACCGCAGACGTGCGCAGTGTGTGGTAAGAGATTTATTCTTCATACAGTGTACATTGTTTCACTTACAACACAAGTGTTTTTTAAAATGCATAAACTTGCACTAGAATTCTACTCCTTATATTTTATAAGGCCCTAACACATTCTAACTGACGGCAAAGGTGAACAAGATTTAAGTGCTGTAATGGAGATTCTAAGGGAATAATAAATTGAGATATAACTGGATTATTGCACGTCATATGAATACTTTTATAAAACAAAAAAACAAAATAAAACAGAGTACATTCCGCAAAATATCTTAATTTGTGTTCAACTAGCAAAAAAAATCAGTTTTGAAACTGAAATGACTACCGACGGTTGTCTGAACAGAAACTCCAGGACTTGTTTAGCTAGTTTCTGAGATATTTAAAACACAAACAAACATAGGATAAACTTCATCTCAGCTGATAGCTGAAGAAACTCACGTCATGTAATTCAGGTCTACGCACGACTTAATCAGCATATTAGATATATTTAGTCAAAGAGCGCAAACAATCAATACCCCATGACTACATTCAGATCAAATGAGACAAACATTCAAATAGTGAGCAGGTCCAATCCTATCTCTGCCAATGAACAACGTAAACAACATGGCTCTGCTGTGGCTTCAGATCAGCTTTCCTGCCGTGATAAAGAAAACCAATAATACGGCAGCATTATGCAAGTGCTCAACAAAAAAAGAAAAAAAACCCCAAAACAGTGCCTATTCAACAATTGACTTTTTATGCAGCCATACTGGGTATGAACATGAAACTCCACATGCTCGAAACTGACATGAAAAACAGATGTCGAACTTCTGATAAGGTGCTAAATGCAAAATACAGCCTGATAGCTAAATGAGATCTCCATTTTTGGTGTCGAAAGATGAAGGGAAGTTTTAGAAGTGACATCCTGTCCAAATCTACAAGCATCATCACTTCATTCAAACCGAGGGTTACATAAAAGCTGACGGAAAGGAACCAGAATTGTAGGAGTGGGACAGTCCTGGGTGATTCACACACCTGAGGCCTCCCATAATGCCAAGTGACGCGAATATTACGGAATCCTGAGAAAAAGGGAGAGGTATTGCATTTTACGCTGACTGGCGGATGACTTGTAAGGGCAGTAAGCAATGAAACGTGATGTAACTAGTCAAATCAGGTTGGGTTCGATCTTCTCTAATGCTAATGACATGGCAGATGATTTAAATGCATTTCTCACGTCATGTGCATCTTGAAATAGCACTGCCTTGGAATCACACCTGATGTTTAGGCATTAAAAAGAAATATTTAATATGTTGACGTACCAAAGAGTGGGTGCAGTTATAAAACAACTGAGCAGATGGAGTTTACAATCTCACCACACCCACCAAGCCCTGTTCTCACACATGGACAGACTGAAACAATCCCATCTCAGCCAGAAAGCTTCGGGATAAAGGTCTCCCCACATTTGAACACTACGATGATCAAAGTCCCCTTGCAAACAGTGCTTCTCCATCAAAATAAAAGCAAGCTGATTGCATTTGAGCCTGATGTTTGGAGGAGCTTTGATTAAGTTAAACATTTTGTTGATGGGTTTTAACCCTGTTAATGAGGAGACCACAGTGAGAAGAATTAAGTCCAGCAGCTGCAAGACTTCTTTTAATACCTCCTGAGACGAACGTCACATCTTGCTGTACACAAGTACAACATTTAACCACAGGCTCAAGTCAAAAAAGAAACGCTAAGGTAGTTAAGAGTAATAAAAGAAGTAACTGTAGACTCATAACTAATTAAAAAGCTTGCTATTAAGAGTATAAAATAATACTAAATAATAAAAAAATTCTGTATATTGCAATGCAAAACAATACCTCTCTATAGTCATCAAAGCAATCTAAATGTCAACCATAGATACTCAAATAATCAACAACATCCTGGTGTGATACTGATGCTCTCAACCATGAAGGCCGTCTAACATGTAAATAAGGAGTCCTTCTGATTCCTGACTGTGTGGCTTCACAACAGCTACATCAATCAAAACTGACCGTTTCCCTAAAATACATCATGTTCCTGTGATCAGAAAAATGAGAATGCGTGAATCATATATGATCTGACTTTTAATAGACTCAAAAGCATAAGCCAGGCTTGGTTAGATGTCCATCACAGGCTGATTCAACAAGCCAGGTTTGGTCTTTTGGGTGGCTCATGCTTCCAGTGAAACCTGTATGGACAGGTAAGATTCATTCAGAGTTATACACAAGGGAGGACCTGTTTGGAAACTCATGTTGACAGGTTTGGTGAAATTACACCTCAATTTACAACAAGTGTTGTATTATATTTAATGTCACTGACATGTCAAAAGCACATTTTTAGGGTCATGTATGACCTCCTGGACTGTTGTTCCAAACGGGACATAAAGTTTACATACCCTACAACTTTAATAAACCACTTGTGGTTTGAAATACACTCCTGTCATGATTACAAAACATGTTTTTTCATATAAATGCCCAGTGAATAGAGAAATAGAGCTCACAAGCAGAATATAACGAGTTAATATTTGGAAAAACGCCACTGACAGTTACAGCTGACAGATATAGCAAACAACACAGCTTGTTAGCCGTGCTATATTATTGACAGCTTCATGACAAGAGTGTATACTTATGTTTAAATTCATACTTACCCAGATAAATGTCTCCAAACGATCCACTTCCAATTTTTCTACCCAGTCTGTATCTGTTTCCAACTCGTAGCTCCATCGCTGTTTATCGGTTCGAGTCACTCGAATGTATTTCAGCTAATTTCTATTAAACCCGATACTGTCGGTCTTTAAATTCGCGTTTACGTTAATATTTTTAAGCGTTATTTAACTGCCACAATCCTGTATATCTTTATGCGACCCCAACCCCCCCGAATCCCTGAGGAGAATTCGGATTCTTCCGACGGAGTTGACTTTTCACCATTCCTTTTCTAATATATCGAAGTCCGAAATATCACAATATTGTGATCAGGCGAAAGCTTAGAATCTGTAGATTATGCTCTTGTCGGTTTGGTCATCATTTTCCCCAAGGATAAAGAAGATGGTGGTGGATTTTAACAGCAGACCCCCGTCGCATAAACTGTCACAGGCCCCGTATCTCCTGTGGTGAACACTAACGTAGCGCCGTGACGTCACTTCCCCTTGGCAACGCCTCGCTCGCCACAGTCACGTGGGAGAAACGCTGGACGAGTTTCATTAGGTCAGTCTCATTAACTGTCTCGAACACCAATTAATTTATTATGTGTGGACATCTTTACCTTCGTCCCAGATAGATTTTATTCAGTCATATGTAGTAGCGAGCCGTTTTAACCTGTATTCCTTAAAGTTAAACTAACTAGGATCTATTTTATTACATTTATTAGTGTATTCTAATTGTTTAACGTACATTTTTAATGTTACAAAAATATTATAAATACAAAATTATTATTCTATTACTTACTATTTATTTTAAATAATAATAATAATAATAATATAACATAAATATAGATGGAAATAATAAAAAGAAATATAACAGAAAAAAATACAAAATCGATATTGGGCCTCGCATGTATGTAGTATGTCCAACAACAGATCTACAATTTCAAATCGTTAATGCTTTGGAAAAACACTAAGATTAAAATCTTAAGACAATGCGTCATCTCTGTAAGACGCGCTCCATCTGTTTTACTCTTGTGGCTGTCCAGCTGACTGCCCATTGACCGGGGGAGCCGCTGTTCCTGAACCACGGTGAACCAAATGCTTCCTAACAATTGAAGCAGTGGGACAGTAGTGGAACAGTAACATCTTGTACCTTCTCAAGAGTTTACAGGGTCCTGGTCACGCCCACCCGCTCGCTGATTGGCGGACGTTCTGTCGATTGGTTACACAGGATCCAATCAGGAGACAGTCACGTGGCTGTAATGTTTTCCAGCAGATTGCGTAAGTTTTTTGCACGTGTTCTTCAATGCTTATCTCGGAGTAACTCAAGGAGCCAATAAGGGGGGAAGTGTAACCGAGCTTTCGAAAGAGCGTAGTTTTGGGGATTTTATAATTGTTTTTACATTAAATATCTAATTTAAATTAACGTGATCTCTTCTGTTTACTCGCCTGAAAAAAATAAATGACACATACTTATAAAAACAAATATAAATATTAAGCATTATTATAAATAAAATATTAATAACACTATAAATATTTATTTTTATCAGACTTTACATGTAATTAAAAAGCCAATTTTTTCTATATTGCTACTATTATAATTTAATTATAATGTAATAATTATATAGTGACCAAAAATAATAACAAATGAAACAATCTAACAATTGCCTTGTTCAAAGTAGCAACTCAACCGATCCTTATTTAATGGTCGTGGACAGAAGTGTTTTTGTTTGTAGTAACATTTATTTGCTAATGAGGACATCTAGTGGTCATTGATATAAACAGCAGAAACAAACTGAGGTTAGGTCAGTTTTGTGCTGTTTTCTGAACATATTTTACAAACTTGAAATGTTTTTTTGACAAAAATCCTTCAAATGATGACCTTTAAGCTCATATGTTCTCATGTACTAACAGAATCTTATTTGTTTAGACCGCTTTATATACAATTTAGAAGACAGCAATTTCCTCAGTCATGTTTACTATTATACCATTTAGCATGTCTGTAAACTTAAATATCAAATTTTTTTCTCAGTAACAGTTACCACATCCCTCATGTCATGACTCGTGACGAATCAGGTGACTGGAAAGAAAAGCACTTTGTAGAGTTTATAAACATGGCAAGCATGGAGAGCCTGGATCTGATTACAAACAATGTTTGAACAGCATCTTTTTTCAAAGTTGCTCAGTATAAATAACAAATGTGTCCCTAAATCTTGAAAAACGTTTCTTAAGGTCCACAGGGGTTACTAACTTAGAAATTGTAATCCATTACTGATTCCAAATTGCATGACAAAATTTGTAGTTAGTAACATAATCCATTACATTACACCTATAATCAGACTACTTTTAGATTATTGTTAGATTACTTTTGACCAAACTCATTTATCGCATTTATTTAAATAGGATAATCTTGTACCATACTGACATAAATACAAAGAGTAAGAAAATATATTTCATTTGTTATTAACAACATGAAGTGCATTAAACATGTTTGTGAAGGAACTGCAGGGGGTTTAAGAGTTTAATGAAAAACGAATAATTAAATCCTAAAAAATGTTAAATTAAAATAAATCATTTTAAATTCAATTAAAATAAACAAAAAAAGTAAAGATTTTATTTGTTTGCCGCATGTCATGTGACCATGACCAGCATCAGAGAACCAATGAACATGCAAATGTAAAAAATGTAAAAGCTGAAAGGGAGAATCAATAAATTATGAATCATTTATGGCTATTGTGTAAAGAATATGTAATCATGTAATCCATAAAAAAGTAACTGTAGTCTGACTACAAGTATTTTAAAACGTAATTTAATCTAAATACAAATACTTAATTTTTGGATCCAGATTACATGTAATCAGTTACTACACAGCTCTGTGTATATACAGGTGCATCTCAATAAATTAGAATGTTGTGGAAAAGTTAATTTATTTCAGTAATTCAACTCAAATTGTGAAACTTGTGTATTAAATAAATTCAATGCACACAGACTGAAGTAGTGTAAGCCTTTGGTTCTTTTAATTGGGATGAGTTTGGCTCACATTTAACAAAAACCCACCTATTCACAACAACAAATTAGAATACTTCATAAGAACACAAGAAAAACATTTTTAGTGAATTGATGGCCTTCTGGAAAGTATGTTCATTTACTGTATATGTACTCAATTCTTTGGTAGGGGCTCCTTTTGCTTGAATTACTGCCTCAATTCGGTGTGGCATGGAGGTGATCAGTCTGTAGCACTGCTGAGGTTGTATGGAAACAAAGGTTTCTTTGACAGTGGCCTTCAGCTCATCCGCATTTTTTGGTCTCTTGTTTCTCATTTTCCTCTTGACACTACCGTTCAGGTCTGGTAAGTTTGCTGGCCAGTCAAGCACACCAACATTTAACCAAGCATTTAACCAACTTTTGGTGCTTTTGGCTGTGTGTACCAACTTTTAACCAACTTTTGGTGCTTTTTCCAGGTGCCAGATCCTGCTGGAAAATGAAATCAGCATCTTTAAAAAGCTGGTCAGCAGAAGAAAGCATAAAGTGCTCTAAAATTTCTCTGTAAACGGGTGCAGTGACTTTGGTTTTCAAAAAACACAGTGGACCAACACCAGCAGATGACATTGCTCCCCAAATCATCACAGACTGTGGAAACTTAACACTGGACTTCAAGCAACTTGGGCTATAAGCTTCTCCACCCTTCCTCCAGACTCTAGGACCTTGGTTTCCAAATGAAATACAAAACTTGCTCTCATCTAAAAAAAGGACTTTGGACCACTTGGCAACAGTCCATTTCTTCTTCTCCTTAGCCCAGTTAAGACGCCTCTGACATTGTCTGTGGTTCAGGAGTGGCTTAACAAGAGGAATACAACAACTGTAGCCAAATTCCTTTACATGTCTGTGTGTGGTGGCTCTTGATGCCTTGACTCAGTCCATTTCTTCTGAAGTTCACCCAAATTCTTGAATCGATTTTGCTTGACAAGCCTCTCAAGGCTTTTCCTTCCACTCAACTTTCTGTTAACCTGCTTGGATACAGAACTCTGTGAACAGCCAGCTTCTTTGGCAATGAATGTTTGTGGCTTACCCTCCTTGTGAAGGGTGTCAGTGATTGTCTTCTGGACAACTGTCAGATCAGCAGCCTTCCCCATGATTGTGCAGCCTAGTGAACCAAACTGAGAGACCATTTTGAAGACTTAGGAAACATTTCCAGGTGTTTTGAGTTGATTAGCTGATTGGCATGTCACCATAGTCTAATTTGTTGAGATAGTATTGAGATAGTGAACCAAAGACTTAAACTACTTAAGTCTGTGTGCACTGAATTTATTTAATACCAAGTTTCACAATTTGAGTTATATTACTGAAATAAATGAACCTTTCCACAACATTCTAATTTACTGAGATGCACCTGTATGTATGTATATATATATATATATATATTAAATTGTTTTAGCAAATAAAATTAACACTAGATAAGAAGAAAAAAATAGCACAAAAACTGTTTCTCCTTCACAGTTGCAAAACAGCCATTCTGGCTAAATTACAAAGATGGATTTTTTGTTTTCCTGTAACTGAATGCCTTGGAACAATGTTCCTTTTCATTAAGCTAACTGCTCTCTTTAACCACAAAAAGGCCCATTTTAGCCAAACTAAATATACTGAATTTCTGACTTCTAGTTCAGCTTTAACTGGTTATACAGGCACCCTAGACCAGGTTAAAAAGAGCAAACTGTCAAAAAAATTAAATTTGTATTACGTATAATCTTCAACGTATGTCAATATATTAAGCCTACAATGCTGCTAACATTTACTATTTTTACAGTCCTATAATATTATCTACAATGTTTGTCATTAAAATGCCAATCTGGTTCTGTGGAACTGTCAGCAGCTACTTAACTTTTGTCTGAAAAGTCTGGGAACAAGGTAGGACACAATGGCTTACTTTTATCTGGCACTGCTCTTTTACTTCCCTCTATCCAGTTGGTCCACTCTGGGCCTTTTTTTGCAAGCTTTCTTTTTTTTCACTCTGTCCTTTTTGTTATTTTCATTTCACCCCACCCTCTTGGATGCATCCATGCTCCTCCCTCCGTTCTCCTCCTTTCCTGCACTTTTTTTTCCCTGGCTCCTCATGGCATGCTGAGTTTGGGAGTGCAGGAGGGAGATGCCTTAAAAAGGCTGACAGGCGATAACACTCTCAGAGACACACAGTAGTGCGGCCCAGTCAACGCAAGCATCCTCAGTGCAGTACAGCAGAGCTTCTGTGGACCCTCATGTTTGGACCTGCCAAAATAAAGGTAGGGAAAACATCAGGCTGTTTTGGGTTTGGGAGATTTGCAGTAGCACAGCATGACATTTCATTTTTGCTATTGGAACCTGTTCATCTTTAAAAAAACAAATTAGTAATACTTTATTTTTAGGTGTACTTGTTGCACATGTACTGTTATAATAACAATGAATTATGTGTAATTACATGCAAGTAACCCTAAGCCAAACCCTAACCATATAGTAAGTACATGTAGTTAATTAATATTACTCAGTACTTAAATGTAGAATTACATTGTAACAAGGATCTTAAAATTAATACATGGTTACACATAATGACTAGTGCAATGATGTGAAAACATCTACAGATGCCAAAAAAAATGAATCGTAGTGTAAAACAACTTGCTTGAACAAAACATTTTTCTTGTTTGACTTAAATTATTTCACTAACATAAATGCTTTATTTTGTGAGATGGCAGCAATGTCAAGATGATTGTTGAGTAAAACAAGCTTAGAAATGTACACATATAAATTTTAATAGCAGATGCAAGGCGAAAAGACGCAGCTGGGATAAATGTTTTTAAATGAAAAAATACCCTGGGTTTCATGTGGTTTTAATATTACAAAGTAATTCAAACTGCTAGTGATAGATCCCACCCTATCACTAAGGAATATCTATTACATCATGAGCAATGTAGGATCATGGTAAATTTCATTAAGACAAAAGATATTTTGTTATTACCTACAGAATGAGTAGCACTGCCACAGGGTGCAGGAATCAAATCTAGGGCAGGAATTCTTGAGGTATGCCATCACAAAGCCAAGTTCACATTGCCTCATCTCCTGCAACTGGGACAGACAGTCGAAATATGACACGATTAGGAGAAGTGCTACTCTAGATGGCTTTCATCCCACCAATTTTTCCAAACTACATAACAGAAGTTGTGTAACAGATTTTACGTATATGGTCCCTCCTAAAATTTTATGAGGGAATGATTAACCATATTACTCCAGTCAGTTACCAATAGACAAAAAGTCCCACAATATCCTTTTTCTTTTCCACTTTCAAATACGTCACATTGTGGAAGGTAAAATGGGTTGCAAAAGCTAAGTTGAAGACGAATGTTTATACTCAGCTCACTGAACCATGGAAGATGTTTAAGTTCAGACAAAGTGGCTTATATGGGTCAAGGGTGAATCTGACCTTAGTGTTATGCCACACAGACTTCAAAGTGACCGCACATACTGTTTGAGCTTTGATGTCGGCACCAAATCCACTGGTGTCTATTGCTAGTTTAAAGTAAAAAGTAAAATTAATAGCATTTCTAAACAATGTTAAACCCTTGAGAAATGACTATGTAGTGTAGGATTCTGTGAGTGAATTGTTTGGGGAAACTCCTAATTCCAGACACATGGGAAACGTCCCACAAGACTTCCAAGCTTGAGTTCGGAAAGCAAACTAACATAATACTCTTGCTGTTTAGCATAGTGTTTAAAATAATATTTTAGTAAAACAGTATGCACTATACAATGTACACTACCAGTCAAAAGTTTTTGAACAGTAAGATTTTTTAAATGTTTTTTAAAGTAGTCTCTTCTGCTCACCAAGCATGAATTTATTTGATTCAAAATACAGCAAAAGCAGTAATATTGTAAAATATTTTTACTACTTAAAAAAACTGCTTTCTATTTAAATATATTTTAAAATGTATTTTATTTCTGTGATCAAAGCTACATTTTCATCATCATTACTCCAGTCTTCTGTGTCACATGATCCTTCAAAAATCATTCTAATATGCTGATTTGTTGTTCAAGAAAAAAATATTATTATTATTATCATCAATAATTAAAATAGTTAAGTACAGCATCTAAAATAAAAACCCATTCAAAAGCCTTGAGTCAGTATTTGTTTTTTTTTGGTTTCATGATTTCTGAAGGATCATGTGACTGGAGTAATGATGCTAAAAATTCAGCTTTGAAATCTCAGGAATAAATTACATTTTAAAATACATTCTAAAAGAGAACAGTTATTTTAAATTGTACAAATATTTCAAAATTGTACTGTTTTTGCTGTACTTTGGATCAAATAAATGCAAGCTTAGTGAGCAGAAGAGACTTTAAAAAACATTAAAAATCTTCAAACATCAAAAACTTTTGACTGGTAGTGTATATTAAGTATTCAAGTATGGCAAGTTAGTATTCCAATACTAAACTGTCCTTCCTCATCTTCTCCTTTTAAACATCAACTTATGCCCATGATCGAACAATCAAAAGGTGGACTCTTTGCATCTTTGTACATCCTCTTCCCATATAAGACAAGGGGTAGAACTTGTTGGTACAGGTATGTGATGTTATTCAATACTTTGGTTGCAAACCCACAATGTTGAAACTCACCCCCAGCAGTTGTCTGCATGTCAATAAAAGGAGAGGGGAAAACAACTCATTGGGACTGGGGAGACCACTGGAGCCTTTCCAAAAGGTTAACATGAGCTTGTTATTCTCTCAAAAAATTAAACTGGAAAGTTTACTCTTTTACACTCCAGCTGTGTTTCAAGTGTTTGTCCTTTCTGATGACACTAGCATCCAAATGAACTCAAGAAACTAAGTGAAAGTTCAGAAGGCAAAGAGGATTGTTGTTTTCATAAGACTGAAGTTTACTTGCTCTGTTAATAGAGCATGTCATGTTCACTTTTATGAGGTTTATTCAACTTCCTCTAAAGAATTTCTATTACAAAACAGCTGCAAAGAATTGGGAAGATTACAAATGTGAGAACAGCAGTAGGTTGGTCCAAGAATGTACTGTAGGTAAGGGTACATGGTAGATTAAACCTGGCATATGGGGGCTTCAACTGTGCATGACTAGTGACAGAAGCTCAGAGTATTCAATAGTTAAAAGTGGGTCACTGGGGTGCGTGTGGTCACACACCCAAACCCAAGAATGGAGACAGTACCTAATTTCTGCCACCAGATTCCTCATTTACCCCAGTGTTTATCTTCAGTTACTGACCTCAGACTGGAGAATTTAGAAAAGAGTTACAGTGCACCTGGTGGGCCTCACCTTAAATATGATCCAGAACCAAACACCAAAGCAGGAGAACAAAGAATCGGCTGACTTTTATTGATTCTCCAGGATCACTGACCCGAAACCACACATTTGTTTTCCACTGAGAAAATCCACCGAAGCCACACCTCGTAGATCAGACACGCCACTGCATGCCTGTGGAATTGTATAGGGATGACAAAGAGCGCAATGCAGATTAGTAAATAGTTATAATGATCTGTTGTGATAACACAATGGCTATTTGTTATGACACTTTCAGTGGCTGTTTACAGTTTAGGAATGTGGGAAGATAACTACATTATTTCCTTTTATGATGTTTACCAAGTAGATTAATATCATAGTATTCAGAAAAAGGGAAGGGTGTAATTTCTGCATTACTAGTTGCACCACATGGAATTGGAATCTGTTTGATCTAAACCCTCAGTTTTCTCCAGCAGTAAAAAGCAAGTTATTGTATTTATTACAATGGCCAAATCTGGTTAGGGTATATGAATAAAGAAAGCAGTGAAATGTTTGTGCATTTGACTCTTGGCTCGCTGTTCATAGTTTCAACCCTAAAGAGGGTTCAGTGACTGTTAGATGTTCTGAAAAGTAGCGGTTGGACGCTTATGATTTGGAGCGTGGTGTTCCCTGGAGATGAAGGGAGAAAAACACTCTCTGCTTATGTAATGCGCTTAAAAAGGTCAGGGTAGATGTTGACTGAGCCAAGAAGACTGGGCCAGAACTGAAGGAGGACTCAGTGATGTGCTGAACATGTAAACATGACCTCCAGACCCCAACATCCGCAGGAAGGAGAGGGATTCTCATGCCAGGATATCAGATATGGGACTGTAAACATGGCTGTGCATGAAAAAGAAGATAATTAAGGAAACAGCAGCAGAAGGGAAATAATATAAAACAGGACTTCTGGATGGAAGTCCTGATGTCAGATGGAACCAGAAAAATCTATGAAAAAATGTGCTATATATTAATAGATACAGTGGCATGCAAAAGTTTGGGAACCCCTAATTTTAACAAAACAAGAGAGATCATACAAAATGCATGTTATTTTTTATTTAGTATTAACCTGAGTAAGATGAGATAAAAAAAAATGTTAACATAAAACTGAAATTATTAAAATAACCCCCTTCAAAAGTTAATACTGTGTGGATACCTGGATGAGTGTTTTTTTTGTTTTGTGATGGTTGTTCATGAGTCGCTTGTTTGTCCTGAACAGTTAAACTGAGCAATGTTCTTCCTCAAGGTCCTGCAGATTCTTCAGTTTTCCAGCATCTTTTGCATATTTGAACGCCTTCCAGCAGTGACTGTGTGATTTTGAGATCCATCTTTTTACACTGAGGACAAGTGAGGGACTCAAACACAATTATGAAAAAGGTTCAAACATTCACTGATGCTCTAGAAGGAAACACAATGCATTAAGAGCTGGGGGGTGAAAACTTTTTGAATTTGAAGATCAAGGTAAATTGTACTTAATTTGTTTTCCGGGAAACATGCAAGTATCTTCTGTTGCAGTACCAAAACAAAAATGACATTTCAACAAAATAAGAAAAATCTTCATCCTGTTCAAAAGTTTTCACCCCCTGGCTCTTAAAGCATCATGTTTCCTTCTGAAGCATCAGTGAGCATTTAAACCTTTTTTAATAGTTGTGTACGAGCCCTCAATTGTTCTCAGTGTGAAAAGATGGATCTCAAAAGAATAATCACTGCTGGAAAGGGTTCAAATATGCAAAAGATGCTGGAAAACTGAAGAATCTGAAAGACCTGGAGGATTTTTCTAAAGAACAGTGCTCAGTTTAACTGTTCAGAACAAACAAGGGACTCATGAACAAACATCACAAAACAAAAAAACACTCATCCAGGTAACTACACACAGTATTAAGAACCAAGGGTTCCCAAACTTTTGAAGGGGGTTATTTTATTAATTTCAGCTATTTTTTGTCCTGTGGACTATATGTAAACATCTTTTATATAAAATATTTTACTCAGGACAGTACTACATAAAAAATAACATGCATTTTGTATGATCTCTCTAATTTTGTTAAAATTATTTACATTTTCTATAAAGGGGTTCCCAAACTTTCGCATGCCACTGTATAATAAATTAGGATAAATAGCAAGAGAAACTATAAGATAAAAATATAATACAATTAATAAATAAATGAGATTAAAATTTGTTAAAATAAATATATATTATGTAACAAGCACAAAAATCTGAAAAGGTCATCAGGCTGAAGCATTTGGGTCTTTTATTATCTTTAAGAGGTTTATTTTGAGATAATGACTAGTGCATAATAGTATTTACACTGGGTTGCAAACATTATACAGTGTAAATAACATCTGACTTCCTTTACCAAGCATCTGCTTTGAAACACCACAATCATTCCTATAGACACATATATGTGCAGTATAGAAAAGATGGTCAGATGACACCAAGGTGAACACATCATAAGCTTACTTAGGATTAGATGTGCACAACCTCAAAGCGCTATCCTAAAACTGCTTTGAACTTCAGACTGAAGTGAGTGATCTGACCTCTTCTTGCATTTTGCATCACTCTAAAACACTGATACACACAGAACATAGTTTGAGTGAGATTATTAAATAGGGGCGTAGCAAGTTATTCTTCAACCTCATGATTGCAGACGGGTCACTGTAGTGTGGTAGGCCGTATTATATGCAGTCTATAGTTTAACTACTTCATTGTACTACAAAGTAAACAATGAAACATTTTTACACTGATAATAACTGGATTACCCATGCTATCTACATAGACCATACAATCTGCATAACAATCTCTGTAAAAGATTATTTAACTATATCAATGATCACAGACCGTGAAACCACAGGCATGTTTATATGCTACTATGTGACCTACTGTGCAATTATATAGTGCGTGTCATTTCCCGTAGTGCTGCTACACTGCACAGCTGGACACTACAAAACTAATATGATGACAGCCTGTAATCTAACATAGGTCTTGTTCTGTTACATTCTATATTTAGTGCACAGATCAAGCTACTTCTACCTAATAATATACCCCTATCATTATTTATTTTGTTTATAGTTGATGTCACCATAATTGCTCCAAAATGAGAAATTGAATTAGTGTGTCACACACCAGAAACAAATAGAAAAACCCACACACATATTACCCTGAAATCTTCAAAAAGACAACTACTCAAGGCCATGGATTGCATCTGTTTATAATCACAATGATTACATTCCTTATGGACTAACTGTTTTTATAGAAGAATGTTGATGGTCACAGAATTTGTAATCTGTTGTAAGTAGATGGGTTTTGCCTCTCATCACATTAAGATGGAATTCATGCTGACCTTGACGGGGTTGTTAAGTATTTTGGATAGCAGAGCATTTAGCAAAATATGTGGGCTCTTGTGGGAAACGTTTATTTCAGTCAGTTCCCAAGCACAGAAAATGGGAAAAAATGCAAACAAATTTCACAATGCATATGTATAATAACCTGTGATAATGTAATTGTTGAAGCCATCACATCTTTTTGACTTATATACTGTAGCTAATCATTTAAAAAGCAGTTAGCTACAGTAATACTTGCTATTAGTGTAGGATTAAACTATCACAGTAACAAGAGTGACAGCCTTAAACTTGAACAGACACATCAAAAGTATCTTGTTACTGGAAAAGCTACCATCACCAACAGACTAAGGAAGAACAGAGACAGAACTGGCCTTAAAATACATTTTGGCTACATGTCTTGCTTCATTAAGTGCAATACTTTCAGCTCATAATTAAGATGTGCTGTCATGAGAAGGAAAAAGGATGAAATAGTGGTTTAGTGTGATTGCCAAATTAAAATAGGACAATAAATTCCGAGACATCTTTGTCATTGGTTTCATAACTTTTCAGGCCATGTTCTTATAACACAGACAATTTCAATTCACACAAGATGTTGTGAGAGGCTTTCATTAGCTTTCATCACCTGACTGTTGTTTATGAAATTCCACAATGATGGTTGGACTCTACATAGCTTTCTAAATCGCTTTGACCTGAAAACAATTTTGTTGTTGCTATCATAAGCCAAACACAAGAGGCTGAATACATACCATACATCAAGAATAATACTGTCATGTTATAAAACAGTGCTTCCATCATGTCCCTTAACATCCAACACCACAAGGCCTAAACATGTGATACTGTACATAAAAGTTCAAAGAAATTTCAAATTAAGTGCTTGCATATTATTTCTGTATTACACATTTAAGTAGATTTTTAGTTCCCTTGATTTTAAAGGGATAGTTTACCCAAAAATGAAAATTCTGTCATTAATGACCCTCATGCCGTTCCAAACCCGTAAGATGAATAGACAGCAACGCAACTATTACGCAACTGTTCAAGGCCCAGAAAGGTAGTAAGGTCACTGATAAAGTAGTCCATGTGACATCAGTGGTTCAAATGTTATGTTATAAAGTAAGGTTGGGTTAATACAATGACAGACATCACGATGTTGAGCCGGCATTGTCAAATAAAATTCTTATTTTTGTTTTCTTTGTCCACAAAACGTATTCTCGTAGCTGAATAACATTACGGTTGGACCACTGATGTCACATATTACATTTATGGGCCTTGAACGTGTCAGTTGCATTGCTCTCTATGCAGGGTCAGATTTAATTAAAAAAAAACCTTAAAGGAGAAGTCCACTTCCAAAACAACAATTTACAAATAATTTACTCACCCCCTTGTCATCAAAGATGTTCATGTCTTTCTGTCTTCAGTCGTAAAGAAATTATGGTTTTTGAGGAAAGCTCTAAGATGAACGAACAACTCGAAAAACCCGAAGACTCGAAACAGGTGAACTAATTCCAGTACAGAACCTAATAGGATGTTGCGCATGCACTTTGAAGCTGCATTTAAACTACATTTTGGAAGTTCAAAATCGGGGGCACAATTGAATTCCATTATATGAAGAAAAATCCTGAAATGCTTTCCTCAAAAACCATAATTTCTTTACGACTGAAGACAGAAAGACATGAACATCTTGGATGACATGAGGGTGAGTAAATTATTTGTAAATTGTTGTTTTGGAAGTGGACTTCTTCTTTAATTTTGGTTCTGAAGATGAACGAAAGTCCTACAGGTTTGGAACGACAAGAGGGCGAGTAATTAATGACAGATTTTGGGTGAACTATCTGTTATTTTCTTTATTTATATTAATTTGTTATGATTAATTTTATTGATATGGAAATTCAGATATATACACTACTGTTCAAAAGATAAGGGTCAGTAATTTTTAAAATGTTTTAAAGTCTCTTATACTCACAAACTCTGCATTTATTTGTTCAAAAATACAGTAAACACAACAATAATGTGAAATATTATTACAATTAAAAATAACTATGTACTTTTTGAAAATATTTTAAAATGTAATTTATTCATATGATGACGAAGCTGAATTTTCAGCAACTGTTACTTAAGTCTATGAATATGCCAGTTTGAAACTTTTATCCAAATAATGAGTTAATTCTCATTTTAGATGCTGGTGTCGAGCCTGGTACTACTAATGGTGGTGTTTGCCAAATGGGTTGAGCCGTATATTGCACAATACCGGGATGTGGACCAAGACACATATGAGCCCAGTGAAACCCAGAAATCCCCAGAATACTACAGAGATGGCAGGTACTTTCCCCAGTCTGCCTGTCTGTCTGTCTGTCTATCTATCTTTCTTCCTTATTAATATATACTCTCGTGAATCTAGTGGAACTGAGTGCAGGCGGTGCTGTGACCCAGCAGAAGAGGCCCCGCAGTATGCCAGTCCATACCCACAGTACAATATTGTGCCACAGATAAACATCACCATCCTAAAAGGTACAAAATACGTCAAAATCTATTTTAAATGTTGAAACATGAGGTAAACTTCTTCCATTTTAAGGATTACCGTGTACAAAAGCTTACATTTACAGAATGACTTACATAATCTGTTGACTCACTTTGACTGTATACACTTGTTTGGGTCAACGTTAATCTTAGCTAAATCTCACTGTCTGTGAATGACATAGGTCAGGCCTGGTTAATCACAGGCTGCTTCTGTGGGCAGGAAAACATGCACCAAAAAGGACAAACCACCACAGAAAGTGACTTTATGAGCCAAACTGTCACAAACAACAGAAGAAAAATGGCTGTGAGATTGGCGCCATCTTCTATTCAACAGTCCAATTTTCACTCCACATAAACAGGAACATTTGAGAGTCATAATTTTTAATTATTGGATGTTTAATAACCCTTCAGAACACGACGTTTCAGGAAGCAAGACATGATAAATCAGAGATGAAGAATTTAAAGGGCTTTTTAATGATCATAGTTTAAACTTTGAACTGCACTTTTCACCATTTGCTACTACATTCCTTCCCTTACAGGGGAGAAGGGAGACACTGGCAACCGAGGACCTTATGGGAAAACGGGCAAATCTGGGCAATCTGGACCCCGAGGGCCTCATGGTGTGAAGGGAAACAAGGGCAGCATCGGTGCCCCTGGAGAACCTTGTAAGTCCTACTACGCTGCCTTCTCCGTGGGCCGTAAGAAGGCCCTGCACAGTAACGATTACTACCAGACCATGATCTTCGACACAGAGTTTGTCAACTTGTACGGTCACTTCAACATGTTCACGGGCAAGTTCTTTTGCTACGTCCCCGGCATCTATTTCTTCAGTTTGAACGCGCACACTTGGAACCAAAAGGAAACGTACCTGCACTTGATGAAGAACGAGCAGGAGATGGCCATCTTGTACGCTCAGCCCAGCGATCGCTCCATCATGCAGAGCCAGAGCCTCATGCTGGAGCTGGAGACGGACGACCAGGTGTGGATTCGGCTCTTTAAGGGCGAAAGAGAAAACGCTGTGTTCAGTGATGACTTTGACACCTACATCACATTCAGTGGTTACCTTATTAAGGCAAAGTCAGAAGGTTAAGCAGAGCTAATATATGGACAGCAGGGATAATGAAATGTAATTTCTTTTTGTAATATATTTTTAACATGGTGCTTCGGGAAGAACCTTGATGTATCTTTGTGATCCAGTGTTGGAGTGTCTTGTGTGTCTGACCATCTTTAACTTTGTTACAGAGGCTGGTGCTATTTGACAAACATGCTAAAGTTTAGTGCGCTAGTAAGCCTATATCTACAAAAAAGACATATAAATACATATTAAGACAACAGTATCATATTTTAACAGATTTTGCACAATGTTAACGGGTGCCTTTTTCGTGTGTAGATACATCAGTAATCAACAGATTACTTGAAATTATTGTATTATATCTATTATAATATATTAATCTAGAAATCAGTATTAAATTGGTTCTAGAAAGTGCTACAAATATAATTTGGGATTAATGCAAGTAATTTCTGTTAAATCAGAAAAGTTTAAATAATACCAAATAATTTATTAGATAAAAAAAAACAAGTAAACTAAAATGGTGATATATGTCAAATGTTTTGTTAAATAAATATTTGTATAATTTACAGTATTGCAAAATGAGAAAATGGGCTACTTCAACACAGTCAAAGCTACAGACAACGAGAGTACCTATGATCAGTGATGATACACCTTGATCTCTGAATGTACTGTATTATAAATGTTATATTTGTATAAACACATGCACCGGTAAGACTTTATGGTCTTATTAGCATATAAACAACTACATTGTGGATTTGATAATGGTTAGACAAATGTATGCTTTGAAACAGTGGCAATTATAAGACTTTATAAAAATCTGCTCCTGTTTTGCACAAATATAAAATAAAATAATTATAAAATAAAAATAATATGAACTGGACTCTTAGCACTTAACCAAAGCTCATTATTTTGTAAGGTTCTGAAAGAACCAGGTTACTGTGGTCAACAGCAAGTTCCTATAAAAAGACTAACAGTGGCTTCAGCAGGAAGCACATTTATTATTATTGTTAATTTGTAAATGTTGTGTTCATTGTTAATTTCGTCATCCAGTCGAAATCGGTGACCTTGAGGTCACTGTTCATTAAATGTTAAAAGGTTCATTGAATGAGTGGTGCTGTAAAACAGGTTCATGTATTTCAATAAATAATGTTTTTAGACTAGATGTCTGAGTGTGACTGCTTGCTATATCTTCATTTTTGCATTTTTTCTGTTTCACCTTTCTGATTGTTATTTATGCATCAAATACATCCAGCAATCCAGTCCATCCAAATGTTATTGAGTTTTAATTTTTAATTTACAATATTTTAATTAGCAGTAGTAGTAGTAGTAGTATTGTGAACAGACTGTCTCTAATGTGCATAATGTGTTTTGGTTTGATAGCTCTAATGTGAAAACACAGACATGCAGCACTTTCCTCAAATCCAACAAGGCATTATTAAAGATTAAATTAATTTGGTGAACAATAGACACATATTTAATAATAAAAAGCAGTAATAGATTTCAGTAACATTTGATGGATTTGATGACCAGCTTTTCATAACTAACTAACTAACACTGAAGCCATTCGGTGTTGAAATAGAGAGGGGTAACAGATTTCGGTAACCTGTTGTGCTGCGTTGAAAGATTAAATTGACCCTGCTGTACCTCAGCAGCTGTTCAATCAGAGCACAATGCTTTTAAGAATATTAAACAGAAGATTAGACATCAAAGAGTAAATTTGAGCCATTCTGCATGAAATAAAGGGTGGTAACAGATTTCAGTGACCTGTTCTGCTGAAATTGTTCACATCTGTGCAAAATGCATTGAAGGATATAAAACAAAGGAGGTAAGACAGCACCAGAGTATGGAAGCCCATTTCCACCACTGAGTAAAAAATAAGTAAGGTAATTGCGAATTCATCTCATAATTCTGACTTTTTTTCGCAGTTGTGAGTTTACATCTGGCAGTTCTGACTTTTTGTCTCAGAACTGCAAGACATAAACTCACAATTCTGACTTTTTTCTTTTTCTCTAGTTTTTTTCTTTATTTTTGTCTTTATTTTTCTTTACTACACGCAATTGCGAGTAAAGTCAGATTTGTGAGATAAACTAGTATTTTTTCCCACAAAATTGGACTTTATTACTTACAATTGCAAGAAAAAAGTCAGAATTGCGAGACAAACTCACAATTATGAGAAAAAAAATTCACAATTCTGACTTTATTTCTTGAAATTGTGAGTTTATATCACACAATTTTGAGAAAAAAAGTCAAAATTGTTACTTTATATATTGCAATTCTGACTTTATAACTTGCAATTGCAAGTTTATATCTCACAATTCTGAGAAAAAGAAGTCATACTTGAGACAAACTTGCAATTGCACAAAAAAAATTATTTTGCAATTCTGACTTTTTTTCGCAATTCTGAGAAAAAAAGTCAGAATAGTGACTTCATATCTCGCAATTCTTCCTTTATAACTTGCAATTGCAAGCTTATATCTCACAATTCTGAGAAAAAAAGTCAGACATTGTGAGACAAATTTACAATTGCACAAAAAAAATTTCTCTCGCAATTCTGACTTTTTTTTTTTTGCAATTCTGAGAAAAAAATTGTGACTATATCTTGCAATTGACTATTTCTCAGAATTGCAAGTTTATATCTCACAATTTCAAGTTTATATCTTGAAACAACCTTGAAAACTAGCAATTGCTGATAAAAAGTTTTCTTTTTAATTCCGTGGCGGAAATGGACTTCCATAGGTTAGACATACATCATGAGAAAATTTGGGCAAAATTAAAGCTATTCTGTTTGAAATAAAGAAGGATAACAGATTTCAGTAACCTGTTATGCTGAAATGGTCAGATTTAGTGACCCTGCTATAATGCTGCAGCTGTTCACATTAGAGAAAAATGTTTAATAGGGTATAAAACAGAGGTAAGACATAACCAAAATGAATACAGATAACAGCAATAAAGCAATTCTGTGTGTGAAATAGAGAGGGATAACAGATTTCTGTAACCTGTTATGGTGCCTTGTCAGATTTGGTGACCCTGTTTTATCTCTGCAGCTGTTCACATCAGAGCAGAATGCTTTCAAAGAAATAAAGCAGAGTTTAAACATCACTAGAATAAATCTAGGTACAATTAAAGCCTTTCTGTGTGAAATAGAGAGGGGTAACAGATTTTAGTAACCTTTTATGCTACCTTGTCAGATACAGTGACTCTGCTGTATCTCTGCAGCTGTTCACATCAGAGCAGAATGCTTCCTAAGGTAAAACAAAGAGGAGGTTAGACATCAGCAGAGTAAAATGAATAACATAAAGCTAATCTGTATGAAATACAGGGGGGTCACGGATATCGGTAGCTTTTAATGGTGCTGTATGTCTGTGTCTGTTCACATCTGAGCAAAATGCTTAGTAGGAAAGCAATCACCAGAGTGAATCTAGGTAACATTAAAGCCATTCTGTGTGAAACAGAGAGGGGTAATAGATTTCAGTAGCCTGTTATGCTGCTTTGACATATTCAGTGACTCTTCTGTAAATCTACAGATGTTTACGCCAGAGCAAAATCCTTTCTATGATATAAAACAGATTATGTTGTGAATATGGGTAACATTAAAGACATTCTGTGTGAAATAGAGGAGGGTAACAGATTTTGGTAATCTGTTATCAGCATGCTTTGTCAGATTTTTTTTTACTCTGCCCCTTCTATTACTGTAACTTTCCTTTTACTCTTCTTTAACGAATATAGCTACTTGTTGCCATCTAGTGGTGTAGTTATAAAGGTGTTCAAGGGATAATTCACCCAAAAATGACAATGATGTCATCATTAACTCACTCTGATGTTGTTCCAGTTTTTTTTTTTTTTTTTTTTTTTTTTCAAAAACTGTTTGGTTACCAACATTCTTTACAATATCTTCTTCTGTTTTCCACAGAAATAAGAGTTATACAGGATTGGAACGATGACAAAATTTTCATCTCCTTTTTCATATCCCTTGAATATTGCATAATCTTACAAGAAATGTAAAACTTTTTTAAAAAATTTAAATTAATATTTATGATATAGAATTGGTTTGTAATGCTTACTATACAATGACCAAAATATAAAATAAAACATATTTAATTTGGACAGGCAACTGTGTTGACCTTTTAAATTTAACTTGATGGAATTTAAAGTAATACTAAAATGTCCGAATGGAAGAACAGAGAATATGACACAATGACATATGATACTGATTTTTTATAATACTTTCCTGGCCTTTTTGAAATTGTCAGCATAAATCACCATCCCCTTTCTTGTATATAAAACAGAAGATGGAAAATCCTGCTAAAATGTCCTTTTTTTGGTCTGTAGAATAAAATACGTGGGTTGGAATGACACTGGGCATGAGTAAATGATGACAAACTGTTCATTTTTGGGCAATATATTTCTAAACATTCAGCAACTGCTAGCCTGTCTGCAGAAACAGTTTTGTAACCTTGTGCTTAAACTTGATCAGTGTTTGCCATTTTCCACAGATTTATCTCCTTCCCTGGATTAAATCATGTTCTCAGTGTAAATGTGAAGAGTTACTGAATCTCTAGCGTTCACTGCCCTGGAAACCTTTTATTTTTATCGTCTAACTTGCTGATGGCAAGGCACCTTATGTAATTAATTATAGTTAGTAGTATACACACCAGTTTGATTCTTTCTCTGATACAACTTTGTGAGTAAGTTTCCAGGATAGTTTCAATTGCTGTCCGTATGGGAATTTACGCAGTCATTCAAAATGAATAGAATTAATTTGAGATAATGATCTGAATACGGTACAGAAAAATGGCTGTATCAAGAGTCAGCAGTCAACCAAGAAAGACTCACTGGAGATCATTTTAAATTCAATTTCCAATCTATCCAATAGCAGAGCTATTTTGTCTACAAAAACTATAGTCATCAGGTCCTAGTCTGATTGCTGCTATAAAATGCATCGACAGGCAATGGATTCAGAGTTTGTCCTGCCCATTAAAGAGCACTGGGGTAAAATGCTGATGATGTGCGCTGCTCTTTATCTGGATGGGCCATCAGATGCTCCCGGGGAGGAGGGGGGTGTTTACTCAGCAGGCACACGCTCTTTCTGTGCACTCAACTGAACAGCCCACTTTCTTTCGCTTTTAAAGCGCTTTTAAGGTGTCATCCGAGAGTGCTTTTCTTTTAAGCCAGTTAAGCGAACACTAACTCAGTGTGTCATAAGCCACAGTTACACTGTGACAATGTGTGAGAGAGAAGCTGCAACAATATAGTAAGAGTATGTGATCTCAAGCTAGACTTATGCTAATTATTACTATTACTGACATACCTTGTTTCATTTGTCAGATTTATCATTTTTAATGAACGTTACCATCATCATTTTTTTTCTGACTGCTAATTTCTATTTTTGTATAATTCTATTTTATTTCACAAAATTATTTAATTTGTTGTATTATTAGTTTTCATTTTAATTTCATTGGTAATAAAATCATGAAGAGAAATGAGCCATGGCTTCCTTCACTCAAAAAAATGCTGGGTTAAATACAGCCCAGCACTGGGTGAAATATGGACAAACCCAGTGACTAGGTTGTTTTGACCCACCGGTTGGGTTAAATGTTTAACCCAACCTTCTGGGTAGTTTTATTTAACTCAACTATTGTTTAAAACTATTGAACCCAAAATAGGTTGTAAATTAAAAAAACAGACACATAGGCATCAGCAATATTGTATAATTATATATAATTCATATATATAATTATATAATTCAACTTATTAATAAATGTTCATTTATTGAACATATTAATTTCCAACCTATTTTAGGTTTATTTTAAGCAAGAAATATAGTAATCTTTAAGCAATAGTTGAGTTAAATAGAACTACCCAGGAGGTTGGGTTAAACATTAAAACCCAACCCCTGGATCAAAACAACCCAATAGCTGGGTTTGTCCATATTTTACCAAACGCTGGGTTGTTCTTAAAAATTGTTTCAAAATTTCTGATTTGTTTTAATAATCTCATTTGTATTCAATATATGAATAAGGTCTGTGTTCAAAATGAT